>NC_137105.1:4840379-4880379 GCF_949357685.1 Gobio gobio
ATCATTGAAAAAACGAGAAAAAAAAAAAAAACCCGAGTGGAAATCACCGGCGAATGCATGTTTGCATTAACAAGACTGTCATGCAGAGAGGAAACCAGCATTCTGCCCACGATTCACAGCCATCCTCACTAATATCAGCCCACTGCATCCACTGTCTCTGACAGTAAATCACATCTTTATCACCGATGCTTCTATGGCCAGGTACAAATAATACATCATTCACTGAATTAAACGTGCTCGTGAAACGCTGAGCCGTGGACATCAAGCTCTTTTTTAAAGGTTTAACACGCGAAAATGAAGATTTCAGCAGGAAAACTACATTCTCCTGTGAAATTTCACAATGACATCAAAGATACAGATTAACCAGAAGCGGGGCTGCTTTATCGCGCGGGGGGTTGGCGGGTAAATTAATCTCTGGCAAAGAGGGGAAAAGGGCTTTAAATCACCGTTGACCAGCACACAAACACACACATGCACACACACGCACACACACACGCACGCTACACGCATACATACACACACTTGGGGAGGAGAGGCACCGCTGGCAAACAGCTGGAAATACGCGGCCGTTTCCCCACAAAACAAAGCACACGATGACTTAAAGGATTCTGGCCTTTACCTGTCAAGACGCCGACCCGGATTTGGTGGTCGTGGTTTGTTAAAATCATCCCGTCTGACGCCATATTCAGCACCGCTGTCGCCGCACTGAGAACTCCAGGCAGAGCCGAGAGCCGAGCGCATCGAACTCTGGAGGGGAATGAAGGAAGCGCGCAGGCGAGAGCAGCAGAGCGAAGATTCAGCGCTCGTATCTCACTGGGAAATCAGCAAAAAAAAAAAAAATAAAAAAAAAAAATAAACAAAAAACGCGTTTTAGAGGTTTACATCATTTCAGAGTTTCTGTAAAACATGCGGCAATTATGCAAATTAGGTTATTTTACATTTTGAGTCGGTAGGAATTATTTAATCCTTTTATGCAGAAGGATGTAATCAATATAATATATATATATATATATACATATAATATATCAATTGTTTTCAACATTGATCATTTATTTAATTTGTATTTTTTGGAGCATTTCCCCCAGCATATTAATTCAGCATAATGATTTCTGAAGGATCATGTGTAATGATGATACATTCAGCTTTGATCACTGGAATAAATAACATTTTAGCATATATTAAAATATAAATAAATAAATTGTATAATATTTCACAATTTTTTGTCAAATAAATACAGCCTTTATAGAATAAGTGACTTTTTTTTATTTACAATGAGCAGTACATTTGTTACAGTTTTTTTTTTTTAAATTAATCTTCATTGTTAGTTCATGTCAGCTCAGGTCCATTAAATAACATTAAAAGATGCAACTTTTGATTTTAATGAACATATAATGAATGTTAACTAGGGCTGTCAAAAGATTAATCGCGATTAATCGCATCCAAAATAAAAGTTTGTGTTTACATAATATATGTGTGTGTACTCTGTTAATTATTATTTATATATAAATACACACACAAGCATGTATATATTTAATAAAAAAATATTATTTTTATATATAAAACATTTATATTTATATATATTATATATTATATAAATGTATATACAGTACATACATGCAAATATTTCTTAAATATATACATGAATGTTTGTGTATTTATATATAAATAATAATTAACAGAGTACACACACATATATTATGTAAATACAAACTTTTATTTTGGATGCGATTAATCGTGATTAATCTTTTGACAGCCCTAATGTTAACAAATAGAACCTTTTTGTAAAGTGTTACCATGAATTACTCTGTAAATTTTGACATTTATATTATATGATATGATTGATTTACATGATATTATATTATTAGTTAATAACGTCCACTACTCCAGTGTTTCCTAAACTTTCTGTCTTGTACAGCCCCATAAGGCTCAATACTCTTTCCTCAACACTAAAACAGGCTGTTTAACTACTATAATAGACATCAGTGTCAGATTCACAGAGTGACTTTCTCATCGCTTCCTTTCTCCTTATAAAACACCTGAGCTTGTTTGTGTTGTTCCGTCTATTCTTGCCAAATACTCTGTGGTACCTGCTCACCTCATATTCAACAAGAACACAAGTCAATATTTGTGCCCCTGTAGTCAATCATTTTATCCATTAAAACTCTTTGATCACCAAAATTACATATTTAAAAAATTTTTCCTGTGAAAAAAAAAAATCTTCCTGGCTTCAAATGAAACCCTTGCCTCATATAGTATACGTGGAACAATGAATATGCAAATTAGCCCCGCCTCCACTCACTCGCACCAGCTCAGAGAACCTGATCCTCTCGCTCAACTGAAGTAAACGCTGCACAAAGGCGCTCTTTGCAATGTCGGACACATAATGGTAATAAATGCTGATAATGTGTTGCTAATGTTACACAAATCATGTTCCTGTTCTCCATCTCAGTCTGCCTTCAGTATAAGTCAGTATCCTTAGAAACACTTTGAACATCATAAAGCGTCAGTGGAGAAAGGCGTATAGTTGATCATAACATCATAATATACATCATAAACATAATTCACCTGCTATATTGCTAAAAGTACCTGATTTTTCATATCAGCAGAAAAATAGAGCGGGATAACCTGTCTTATCTTGAGACTCCCTGCTTCAGAAAATAGTTAATGATATCATAAAAGTGCATCTATCCATCATAAAAGTGCATCTATCCATCATAAAAGTGCATCTATCCACCATAAAAGTGCATCTATCCATAATAAAAGTGCAACTATCCATAATAAAAGTGCATCTCTCCATCATAAAAGTGCATCTATCCATCATAAAAGTGCATCTCTCCATCATAAAAGAGCATCTATCCATCATAAAAGTGCATCTATCGATCATAAAAGAGCATCTATCCATCATAAAAGTGCATCTATCCATCATAAAAGTGCATCTCTCCATCATAAAAGAGCATCTATCCATCATAAAAGTGCATCTATCCATAATAAAAGTGCATCTATCCACCATAAAAGTGCATCTATCCATCATAAAAGAGCATCTATCCACCATAAAAGTGCATCTATCCATCATAAAAGTGCATCTATCCATAATAAAAGTGCATCTCTCCATCATAAAAGTGCATCTATCCATCATAAAAGTGCATCTATCCATCATAAAAGTGCATCTATCCACCATAAAAGTGCATCTATCCATCATAAAAGTGCATCTATCCACCATAAAAGTGCATCTATCCATAATAAAAGTGCATCTATCCATAATAAAAGTGCATCTCTCCATCATAAAAGTGCATCTCTCCATCATAAAAGAGCATCTATCCATCATAAAAGTGCATCTATCCATCATAAAAGTGCATCTCTCCATCATAAAAGTGCATCTCTCCATCATAAAAGTGCATCTATCATCATAAAACTGCATCTATCCATCATAAAAGTGCATCTATCATCATAAAAGTGCATCTATCCATCATAAAAGTGCATCTATCCACCATAAAAGTGCATCTATCCATAATAAAAGTGCATCTATCCATAATAAAAGTGCATCTCTCCATCATAAAAGTGCATCTATCCATCATAAAAGTGCATCTCTCCATCATAAAAGAGCATCTATCCATCATAAAAGTGCATCTATCGATCATAAAAGTGCATCTATCCATCATAAAAGTGCATCTATCCATCATAAAAGTGCATCTCTCCATCATAAAAGTGCATCTCTCCATCATAAAAGTGCATCTATCATCATAAAACTGCATCTATCCATCATAAAAGTGCATCTATCGATCATAAAAGTGCATCTATCCATCATAAAAGTGCATCTATCCATCATAAAAGTGCATCTATCGATCATAAAAGTGCATCTATCCATCATAAAAGAGCATCTATCATCATAAAAGTGCATCTATCGATCATAAAAGTGCATCTATCCATCATAAAAGTGCATCTATCATCATAAAAGTGCATCTCTCCATCATAAAAGTGCATCTATCATCATAAAACTGCATCTATCCATCATAAAAGTGCATCTATCGATCATAAAAGTGCATCTATCCATCATAAAAGTGCATCTATCCATCATAAAAGTGCATCTCTCCATCATAAAAGTGCATCTCTCCATCATAAAAGTGCATCTATCATCATAAAACTGCATCTATCCATCATAAAAGTGCATCTATCATCATAAAAGTGCATCTATCGATCATAAAAGTGCATCTATCCATCATAAAAGTGCATCTATCATCATAAAAGTGCATCTCTCCATCATAAAAGTGCATCTATCATCATAAAACTGCATCTATCCATCATAAAAGTGCATCTATCGATCATAAAAGTGCATCTATCCATCATAAAAGTGCATCTATCATCATAAAAGTGTATCTATCATCATAAAAGTGCATCTATCATCATAAAAGTGCATCTCTCCATCATAAAAGTGCATCTATCCATCATAAAAGTGCATCTATCCATCATAAAAGTGCATCTATCCATCATAAAAGTGCATCTATCCATCATAAAAGAGCATCTCTCCATCATAAAAGTGCATCTCTCCATCATAAAAGTGCATCTCTCCATCATAAAAGAGCATCTATCCATCATAAAAGTGCATCTCTCCATCATAAAAGTGCATCTCTCCATCATAAAAGTGCATCTCTCCATCATAAAAGTGCATCTCTCCATCATAAAAGAGCATCTATCCATCATAAAAGTGCATCTCTCCATCATAAAAGTGCATCTCTCCATCATAAAAGTGCATCTCTCCATCATAAAAGAGCATCTATCCATCATAAAAGTGCATCTCTCCATCATAAAAGTGCATCTCTCCATCATAAAAGTGCATCTCTCCATCATAAAAGAGCATCTCTCCATCATAAAAGAGCATCTCTCCATCATAAAAGAGCATCTCTCCATCATAAAAGTGCATCTCTCCATCATAAAAGTGCATCTCTCCATCATAAAAGTGCATCTCTCCATCATAAAAGAGCATCTATCCATCATAAAAGTGCATCTATCCATCATAAAAGAGCATCTATCCATCATAAAAGTGCATCTATCCATCATAAAAGTGCATCTATCCATCATAAAAGTGCATCTCTCCATCATAAAAGAGCATCTCTCCATCATAAAAGTGCATCTCTCCATCATAAAAGTGCATCTCTCCATCATAAAAGTGCATCTCTTCATCATAAAAGTGCATCTCTCCATCATAAAAGAGCATCTATCCATCATAAAAGTGCATCTCTCCATCATAAAAGTGCATCTCTCCATCATAAAAGAGCATCTATCCATCATAAAAGTGCATCTCTCCATCATAAAAGTGCATCTCTCCATCATAAAAGTGCATCTCTCCATCATAAAAGTGCATCTCTCCATCATAAAAGTGCATCTCTCCATCATAAAAGAGCATCTCTCCATCATAAAAGTGCATCTCTCCATCATAAAAGTGCATCTCTCCATCATAAAAGTGCATCTCTCCATCATAAAAGAGCATCTATCCATCATAAAAGTGCATCTCTCCATCATAAAAGAGCATCTATCCATCATAAAAGTGCATCTATCCATCATAAAAGAGCATCTATCCATCATAAAAGTGCATCTATCCATCATAAAAGTGCATCTCTCCATCATAAAAGTGCATCTCTCCATCATAAAAGTGCATCTCTCCATCATAAAAGTGCATCTCTTCATCATAAAAGTGCATCTCTCCATCATAAAAGAGCATCTATCCATCATAAAAGTGCATCTCTCCATCATAAAAGTGCATCTCTCCATCATAAAAGAGCATCTATCCATCATAAAAGTGCATCTCTCCATCATAAAAGTGCATCTCTCCATCATAAAAGTGCATCTCTCCATCATAAAAGAGCATCTATCCATCATAAAAGTGCATCTCTCCATCATAAAAGAGCATCTATCCATCATAAAAGTGCATCTATCCACCATAAAAGTGCATCTCTCCATCATAAAAGTGCATCTCTCCATCATAAAAGAGCATCTATCCATCATAAAAGTGCATCTCTCCATCATAAAAGTGCATCTCTCCATCATAAAAGTGCATCTCTCCATCATAAAAGTGCATCTCTCCATCATAAAAGAGCATCTATCCATCATAAAAGTGCATCTCTCCATCATAAAAGTGCATCTCTCCATCATAAAAGTGCATCTATCCATCATAAAAGTGCATCTATCCATCATAAAAGTGCATCTCTCCATCATAAAAGAGCATCTCTCCATCATAAAAGTGCATCTCTCCATCATAAAAGTGCATCTCTCCATCATAAAAGTGCATCTCTCCATCATAAAAGAGCATCTATCCACCATAAAAGTGCATCTATCCATCATAAAAGTGCATCTCTCCATCATAAAAGAGCATCTATCCATCATAAAAGTGCATCTATCCATCATAAAAGTGCATCTCTCCATCATAAAAGTGCATCTCTCCATCATAAAAGAGCATCTATCCATCATAAAAGTGCATCTCTCCATCATAAAAGTGCATCTCTCCATCATAAAAGTGCATCTATCCATCATAAAAGTGCATCTATCCATCATAAAAGTGCATCTCTCCATCATAAAAGAGCATCTCTCCATCATAAAAGTGCATCTCTCCATCATAAAAGTGCATCTCTCCATCATAAAAGTGCATCTCTCCATCATAAAAGAGCATCTATCCACCATAAAAGTGCATCTCTCCATCTTAAAAGTGCATCTATCCATCATAAAAGTGCATCTATCCATCATAAAAGTGCATCTATCCATCATAAAAGTGCATCTATCCATCATAAAAGTGCATCTATCCATCTTAAAAGTGCATCTATCCATCATAAAAGTGCATCTATCCATCATAAAAGTGCATCTATCCATCTTAAAAGTGCATCTATCCATCATAAAAGTGCATCTATCCATCTTAAAAGTGCATCTATCCATCTTAAAAGTGCATCTATCCATCATAAAAGTGCATCTATCCATCATAAAAGTGCATCTATCCATCTTAAAAGTGCATCTATCCATCTTAAAAGTGCATCTATCCATCATAAAAGTGCATCTATCCATCTTAAAAGTGCATCTATCCATCATAAAAGTGCATCTATCCATCATAAAAGTGCATCTATCCATCATAAAAGTGCATCTATCCATCTTAAAAGTGCATCTATCCATCTTAAAAGTGCATCTATCCATCATAAAAGTGCATCTATCCATCATAAAAGTGCATCTATCCATCATAAAAGTGCATCTATCCATCTTAAAAGTGCATCTATCCATCTTAAAAGTGCATCTATCCATCATAAAAGTGCATCTATCCATCTTAAAAGTGCATCTATCCATCATAAAAGTGCATCTATCCATCATAAAAGTGCATCTATCCATCATAAAAGTGCATCTATCCATCTTAAAAGTGCATCTATCCATCTTAAAAGTGCATCTATCCATCATAAAAGTGCATCTATCCATCTTAAAAGTGCATCTATCCATCATAAAAGTGCATCTATCCATCATAAAAGTGCATCTATCCATCTTAAAAGTGCATCTATCCATCATAAAAGTGCATCTATCCATCTTAAAAGTGCATCTCTCTATATCCATATTTAACACGTTTTAAAGTAAAATATCTAGTTTCCGGCAGACCACCTTAAGTATTCAACTCACGAAAAAAGCGTAACTGGTGCGAAAATGACGTTGGATGTAGCGTAAGCGTTTTGAACTGTGAGAAGCTTTACACTTTCTGCATAAGTTGAATACGGAAGACGGTCTGCCGTTTCACTTCAGAAGGCCTTTATTAACCCCCGGAGAGAACGTTTATGATGGATGGACGCACTTTTTTTGGCCTGCCATTCACTCCCATAATAAAGCTTGAATTAGCCAGGGCATGTTTTAATATAACTCTGATTGTGTTCGTCTGAAAGAAGAATGTCATACACACCAAGGATGACTTGAGGGAGAGTAAATCGTGGGCTAATTTTCATTTTTGGGTGAACTATCCCTTTAAGAAAGAGTCGTTATACTTTCGAATTGTCCAAAAATGCTGACTTTAGAAATACTGTAAATGTCTTAATTATTTTTGATACCGCGACACTGCAATTTCCCCACTCACAGGTATAAATAAAGCCTCAATCCCATTCGGTTAACCATAGCTCAAAACATTTCAGTGAATCCAACAACGTCCTCTTTAAGATACACAAGGATTTGAAACAGATCTCAGAGACAGAGAGGACGGGAGAAGGATGACGATTCTCAGGGACCTTTAATTCTTTAGCACTTTATGCAACACACATGCCTTCAAAGCATCTTTAGGAACGTAATGATTCAATGATGCAAATAGAGTTCAGTTCAGCTGTAAAGCAGCTCTAAAAGTAAAATAGTGTCGTTGTTCAGCTGTGGTCAGATCAGTGTTGGTTCAGTTCCATTGCAAAGAGGATCAATTATTCAAATAGTTCAATTCGGCTATAAAGCATCTCTGCAGAAAACAGTGATGTCATCGTCCAGCTCAGTCCTGGGGCCTATACCATGAAGCCGGTTTAGCTGGCTAGCCAGATATGTTTAAGCTTAGTTTGTGCCAATCCTGGGTTTTTGGTACCATTAAAGTGGTTTGGCTTTTAGCCGTGTTCATCTTCATAGTAACTTACTCTCCACGGCTACACTCTAAAAAATGCTGGGTTAAAATAACCCAATTGCTGGGTTAGTCCATTTTTAACCCAACTTGGGTTATTTTTAACCCAGCATTTTTTAGAGTGTAACCTGCTCCAGGGCAGGTTATGTTCTGGATAAGAGATCTCAAACTGAAATTGGACCAATCAGCTGTGAGCAAAGTGACACAGCTCTGATCCAATAAAGTCACTCCCTCTGTTTCTACTCCAAATGAAAGGTCACTACATAGCTAATGGTTTTTAAAGACTAACGCGTCTGGCTTTTAACAATGCTTATTTATAATAATAATACTTTTGAATGATTTAGATATCATTTATGTAATTATACCCTTATATATTTTAGTTAATCAATCATTAATAGGCACTTAGTTAAAATGAATGTAAATAGCCTATATAAAGGTCATACAAATAAGCTTTAAAATCAATAAATAAAGCTATAAAAATGACTACATGTGAGCTTAAATGTTCAATTCTCTCTATATATCAACTAAACTAACTTCATAACTTTTACTTGCATTGGCGTATAATATATTTCTTTAAGTTATCCTCTTTCATAGACAGCTATTTTCTTCTTGTCTATTTGTTTAAATTCTTAATATTTTTCAATCATGTAATATTCTGCAGAAGAGAGAAGTGAATCTCAGTTTCACTGATCCACAGCCTGTGATTGGCTGTTCACTGCTGATGTCACAGCTAAACTCCTAAACTCAGGATCAAAGCTTGAGTTGACAGAGAAAGTTGATGATCAGCATCATGGGACCAACAAAGCCTGAATAGATTGGTTTGGTTTTGTCAACTCAAAACTAGTCCTGTAACCCTGAGTTTGTTAAACTACCATCATGGTACAGGCCCCAGCTCTCGTACAACAGTGTCAGATCAATAATAATGTTGAATATTAAGTGTCCCCAACTATAGGCAAACCAGAGGGCCGACGGCAACAACTGCAGCGGCCCTGCTCAGATACATTAACAACAAACTCATGTCCATTACAGTAGAAATGAATCACTGGCTCACAGGAGTATATGGACGGCATCACTGGATGGTAGCGCGGGGGCTGCACACACACACACACACACACACACACACACACACACACACACACACACACACACACACACACACACACACACACACACACACACACACACACACACACACACACACACACACACACACACACACACACACACACACACACACACACACACACACACACACACACACACCTGTAGTCTGGCTGAATGCCACGCTAGTAATGCATGTGTGGGCTTTTCTACATTAACTCATGAAGAGCTCTATCGATTCCTTTCCTGGACTCACAGCGCATCTCAGAACAATGATGAGTCAATCCCCACTCGGGTCACAGCCGACGTCTGCCATTCTTTAACGCATTCGCTTTGAAACACAGGAAGTCTTAAACCTCTGGTTTTGAGCCTTCGTTCTGCAGATGATGGCAGCCCTGACCTGTTCAAATACAATCACAGCCTGAAGCCGAAGCCACGTTTCTATTTATAGCGCGACGTCACGCTCCCGTGGTGTGTAATTCCTCTTGTTTATTCTCACGGAAAAAAAAGAGAGAGCGAATCTCTTCTTCCTGTGTCAAGATTTATTATTCATGAGCACATTTTACGCTGGGAACTGGGACGCGTTCACTGACCAACACATGCAGCCGCTCGCGGTCTAAAGACGAAGTTACGTGTCAATGCAACAGAAACGGTGAGAAAACGAGCACTCAAGGCTGTTTTAAGGGGTTGTGTTACAGTTTTTTCCAACTGCTTACACACAGAATCTCCAAAACCATAAGCTACACTCACCTAAAGGATTATGAGGAACACCTGTTCAATTTCTCATGAATGCAATTATCTAATCAACCAATCACATGGCAGTTGCTTCAATGCATTTAGGGGTGTGGTCCTGGTCAAGACAATCTCCTGAACTCCAAACTGAATGTCAGAATGGGAAAGAAAGGTGATTTAAGCAATTTTGAGCGTGGCATGGTTGTTGGTGCCAGACGGGCCGGTCTGAGTATTTCACAATCTGCTCAGTTATACTGGGATTTTCACGCACAACCATTTCTAGGGTTTACAAAGAATGGCATGAAAAGGGAAAAACATCCAGTATGCGGCAGTCCTGTGGGAGAAAATGCCTTGTTGATGCTAGCGGTCAGAGGAGAATGGGCCGACTGATTCAAGCTGATAGAAGAGCATCTTTGACTGAAATAACCACTCGTTACAACTGAGGTATGCAGCAAAGCATTTGTGAAGCCACAACACACACAACCTTGAGGCGGATGGGCTACAACAGCAGAAGACCCCACTGGGTACCACTCATCTCCACTATAAATAGGAAAAAGAGGCTACAATTTGCACAAGCTCACCAAAATTGGACAGTTGAAGACTGGAAAAATGTTGCCTGGTCTGATGAGTCTGGATTTCTGTTGAGACATTCAGATGGTAGAGTCAGAATTTGGCGTAAACAGAATGAGAACATGGATCCATCATGCCTTGTTACCACTGTGCAGGCTGGTGGTGGTGGTGTAATGGTGTGGGGGATGTTTTCTTGGCACACTTTAGGCCCCTTAGTGCCAATTGGGCATCGTTTAAATGCCACGGCCTACCTGAGCATTGTTTTGACCATGTCCATCCCTTTATGACCACCATGTCCCCATCCTCTGATGGCTACTTCCAGCAGGATAATGCACCGTCACAAAGCTCCAATCATTTCAAATTGGTTTCTTGAACATGACAATGAGTTCACTGGACTAAAATGGCCCCCACAGTCACCAGATCTCAACCCAATAGAGCATCTTTGGGATGTGGTGGAACGGGAGCTTCGTGCCCTGGATGTGCATCCCACAAATCTCCATCAACTGCAGATGCTATCCTATCAATATGGGCCAACATTTCTAAAGAATGCTTTCAGCACCTTGTTGAATCAATGCCACGTAGAATTAAGGCAGTTCTGAAGGCGAAAGGGGGTCAAACAAAGTATTAGTATGTGTTCCTAATAATCCATTAGGTGAGTGTATTTCTCAGCCTTTTCAATCGCATAAAACACTTTTTTCAAAACGCTACACGCAATTCTCTACCTAAAACACACAAATCTAACAGGAAGTGACTTGCTTTCCTTTCCCAAACACAACCAATCAAAATGCTACACTTATTCACCCGTTTCAGAAAGGAGGTTAAAGGAAAACTCGGAGTATGTTAACCCTGAAATAAGGGAAACTCTGAGTTTTCTGTTTCAGAATGGGAGGTATGTCGAACCCGAGAAAGCAGGGTAAGTCAAGCCCGTTTCTAAAAGAGAGGTAACTTATACTCAGAGTCAGTTACCAGGGTCACTTACTCTGTGAACCTAACCTGGGGCCTATACCATGAAGCCGGTTTAGCTGGCTAACCAGATATGTCCAAGCTTAGTTTGTGCAAATCCTGGGTTTTTGGTACCATTAAAGAGGTTTGGCTTTTAGCCGTGTTCATCTCCATAGTAACTTACTCTCCACGGCTAACCTGCTCCAGGGCAGGTTATGTTCTGGATAAGAGATCAAACTGAAATTGGACCAATCAGCTGTGAGCAAAGTGACACACCTCTGATGCAATAAAGTCACTCTCCCTCTGTTTCTACTCCAAATGAAAGGTCACTACATAGCAAATATTTTTTAAAGACTAAAGCGTCTAACTTTTAACAATGCTTATTTATAATAATAAAAATGTTGGTTTATTTATCATTTATGTAATTATTATACCCTTAATCAATTACATGTGTATAATTTTAGTAAATCAATCATTAATAGGCACTTGGTTAAAATGAATATAAATAGCCTATATAAAGGTCATACAAATAAGCTTTAAAATCAATAAATAAAGCTATAAAAATGACTACATGTGAGCATAAATGTTCAATTCTCTCTACATTTCAACTAATCTAACTTCATAACTTTTGCTTGCATTGACGTAGTAAGATTTTTCTTTAAGTTGTCCTCTTTTATAGACAGCTCTTTTCTTCTTCCTGTGTAAATTTGTTTAAATTCTTAGTATTTTTCAATCATGTCATATTCTGCAGAAGAGAGAAATGAATCTCACTGCTTCTCTCGCGAGAAGTGAATCTCAGTTTCACTGATCCACAGCCTGTGATTGGCTGTTCACTGCTGATGTCACAGCTAAACTCCTAAACTCAGGATCAAAGCTTGAGTTGACAGAGAAAGCTGATGATCAGCATCATGGGACCAACAAAGCCTGAATAGATTGGTTTGGTTTTGTCAACTCGAAACTAACTATCAAGCAATAAATATTTGGAATGCAAGACAGTAGCCACCATAGATATCCATAATAAAGTCTGCTGGCCAATGGAGGTCGACATCCGCACCTGGCGGCCATCTTGTCACAGTCAGCTCGCTCACTCGTAACATTGTGTTTTAATGGTGCTTGCACTTTTTAAATGACCATAACTTGCTCAATTTTCTACCGATTTTCAAACTGTTTGGTTTGTTATAAACGTCAGAGATGTAGTTAAGACACTGCATACTTATGAAAAATTATTCATAATTTGTTCACGCATCCAGAATTATAGCCACGTTAATAACGTTTGTAAGAGACCAACCATTTGTAAATCCGTCAAGATTTCAGCGAGATAAGAGTATTTGTGTTCAGATCGTTCACCTTACATCAGGCACTACAGATCCCTGCCTGTGACAAGATGGCCGCCGGTGATGACGTTAGAGACTCCGCCGTAAGACATCTAGCCTTTATTATGGATATCTATGACACACACACTCCTCACATGTGCAAACACGAATTGCTGAACTGATCACTAACCAATCACTGCTTTACTAGTATAGGCCTATAAATAGGTCAAAGGTCAGATTACCTGTTTTGAACAATGGATGCTAACAATGGACAGAGAGCAAGAGGAGTAGGAGGAAGAGGCAACAACGAGGACAAATTCAAAGACGGTGTGTCTCAATCAGCTCCCTAGTTCAGTAGTCAGGGCACTGATCAGGACATAAGTCAATGGGCTGACTCCCTGATCAGTGCCCTGACTACTGAACTAGGGAGCTAATTGAGACACACCCTAAGAGTTGGAGGAGTTGGAGGAAGAAGAGGACAAGGGCAAAGAAGAGAAGGAAGGAGAGCCATCTCTGACGAGATTAGGTGGATAAAACCCCAAAAATGAAAAATCTGTCATCATTTACTCACCCTCAAGTTGTTCCAAACCTGTATGGGTTTCTTTGTTCTGCTAAACACAAAAGAAGATAGTTTGAAGAATGTTTGTAACCAAGCAGAGAGAGAGCAACCATTGACTACCATAGTAGGGAAAAAATACTATGGTAGTCAATGGTTGGTCTATCTGGTTTGTTACTAACATTCTTCAAACTATCCCAACTATCCCTCCCACATGGAAGTAATCTATATGAACATATATGTTTTAATATAGGTTTTGATATAGGTGACATAAAATTGGCCTTTTTCCTATATTATATGTACATATGTGTACACATACACACACGCACACCTATATAGGTACATGTATGCACGTATATATGCACCTATATGTTCACCTATGTACTTTTTTTGTTGTTGCTACATTTAGACTGTAATGACCTTTCAGCCATATTCAATAGAAACTGCCTTAAGACAATACAGAAAACACTGCATTTTGCATTGCATTTGGTGGATGTAACGGTGAATGTGTTGATGTGTGTGAGCTGTAATGTGAATCTGGAAGTGACTTGAAATTGGACAAAAAGGCTTGATTGACAAAATAAAAAAAAACGACAAACCATTTTGTTATACATTTCCTTCTTTTCCACTATCTTCATACAAGAAAGAGTTGACCTTTTGAATGTTGAAAACGTGTAGACATCATAGCTTTCCATCTCCTCTCACCTAATTGCCATAGTTCAATTCCATAACATGCCAATTACATGTGATACCAATTTCATGTGTTTGCACATAAGTTCTTGCATATTTTTTTTAGTTAGTTCTTAGTTATTGCATTGATAATAGATAATATGAGCTAGGCATCATGTAGGACAGTTGCCAAAGTGAGATATGAGCTACAAAATGACCAGATCCTGCCATGAGCTATATAGGAGACATATCTTGTATGTATAGGGCTATATGTGGATATAAAGAAGCAATATAGGAGACCTATATGGCCTGTATGCATATATATGCACCTCAATTTTGCCTATATGTGGCATATATACTCATATATGCAGCATATATATTATCATATATGTGCATATAAACTGCATATAGGTTTCATATATGCGCATATATCCTCATATAGGTTCTTTCCATGTGGGCTTTAACAAACATAAATGCATACAAGCAGAAAAATAGTTGCAAAATAGTTATTTCAGTTTGTAATATTATTTCATTATTTACTGTATTTTACTCAAGTGTTTTGTGGTAAATCCATGTTTTTGAGAGAGTAATATACTGTGTATATATAAGGACAGTAATACCAGTAAATGTTGACCTCTTTTTTTTGGTCCCCATGAGGAAAAACAGCTTCTAAATCATACTAAATGAAGTGTTTTGAAAATATAAAAATGCTTGTAGTGTTGTGTGATGGGTAGGTTTAGGGGTCGGGAAACCAGTGTGTGTGTGTGTGTGTGTGTGTGTGAGCCTACAACATGTATGCGAATCTGCCTTGACTGAACATCATTGTCGCGTATCACCAGCAGGGGGCGCTCACAGGCAGATTTCATCCACTGAACTGAATTGGTCATGACAGCTCCAATCATTTGCTTACAAAAAGTTGAGCTGCTGTGCGTCTGTTTCTCCCTGAATGTCTCCCATCATCGGATAAGGCTAAGGCAAAACTATCTATAACTATTGCTCATTCTCTGCGTTGCTGATTTGAACAAATCACTAAGACAATTCAATTTTCTTACATTTGTAGACATGAATAGCAGCTCATATTGTGTGGATCATTGAGAACAGATGTCCTCGCTTTTAATGACTTTATATTTGGAAACTTCAACCACTTCACAACAACCACTGTGAACAGCCTTTCAACGGCCGAGCAAACACTAGGAAGGTTCGTCGAGTTCATCCATATAGACAAATACACCTGCATATTTAAATACTGCACAAACAAACTTTACTGACATTAAAGGCACAACAGCAATCATCGATAAAATATTTAGATCTCAGAGTAAATATTATATGCTAACGATACAATGAAAATGCAAAAGCAGACTTTGATGAGACTTTGGATGACATAAATAGAGCCTGCTTTTATTTAGTCACTAGTGTTAAGCATTATCTTTAATACATTTTTACCACTATTTTCTCAAAATGTTTCCAGTGACAGATGTAGGAAGACGTTCAAAATTTTAGGCCTTTATTTTTGACAAAATTTAACATGGTAAAAAAAAATCCAGTTGAAGCACTTCTTGAAACCCCTAAAAAAATCAATTTAGAAATTAATCCATTCAGAAATCAACTGATAATGCCTTTAAAATACCAAAGTTTATAATAATATTGCATGCTTCAGATGGATTGTTAAAGGGATTGTTCACCCAAAAGGGTAAATGCTGTCATCATTTACTCGCCCTCAAGTTGTTCCAAACCTGTATGAGTTTCTTTCCTCTGCTAAACACAAAAGAAGATATTTTGAAGAATGTCAGTATCCCAACAGTTGTTTGGCACCATTGACTTCCATATTATTGTTTTCCTCTATACACTCTCAGAAAAGAAGGTACAGTGGAGGTACAATTTTGTTCCTTGGGGAACAAAACGTATAACTGTACCTTTAAAGGTACACAATTGGTCCTTAGGGCACAATTAAACCATTGGCAGGCAAGTTCGGTTTGGCTCCAACCCAGAAAGACATCTATAGAAACTCTTATTGAGAATTAACAGAGGTTTAGATGTTGATATTTTATTGAAAATGCTTGGTCGCCATTATGGTGATTAGTGTTTCCTTTAGTTGGCCAGTTTGACTCTCGGCTTTTTATGCGAGTTTGTGGTTTTGGTACAGTATTAACAAAACACATAATCTGTTCAAATCATATGAAGTCATAAACAAAAATTCTCATGAAGAAAAATGCGTCGCTGACTAAAAATATTAATAAATAATATTCACCAACAATACCCTCTTGCCACAGATCAGACATTCTGAATTCTGATTTTTAAAGGTCCCGTTCTTCGTGTTTTTTTGAAGCTTTGATTGTGTTTACAGTGTGCAATATAACGTGTTTATGTTTCGTGTGTAAAAAAACACAGTATTTTTCACACTATTTACTTATCTGTATACCGCTGTTTCCACTGTCCTAAAAACGGCTGGTGATTTCCTTGTTCTATGAAGTCCCTCCTTCAGAAACACGTAACGAGTTCTGATTGTGCAAGCGGTTCCTGTGCTGTGATTCGACCACAGCTTAGCGCACGTGAAAGCGGTTCCTGTGTTGTAATTTGACAGCGGCTTAGCGCACGTTGGAAAGGTCACGCCTCTTAACGGAGAGATATATGCGTTCAATAATCTCTACAGCGTCCCTGGGAAAGCCAAACAAAGGTGATTTGACTCCTGGATGAAAATAACAGCGTCTCGACGACATGGCGATAAACACACTCAACGCAACAGTTCCTTTTCTCCACGCGACCGTCCGCTTCTCCACGTGGGACAGCAACAAGACCGCACCCCCTTTTTCGCGTTTCTTTGTGGGCGGAGGTTAGTCTGTTCTACTGTTCTACTGACGTAATTAAAGCAGGAAGTACAGGGATGTAGTCCAAGCCAGCCGTTCGCTGTAGGCTTTGAAAGGGAACTTCTGTTAAATAAAATATCTCGCTTGGCATTGAACTTTGAGCTTTATAATTTTACAGGTATTATTTATGCTCTAACAGCAACATTACACACTAACTAAAGTTTGAACAATGGAATCGCGAAGAAGGGGACCTTTAAATACATTCTAGGGGAAAACCGTTTAGACGCGTGTTTGAGTAGTTTTTGTGTTCCCCTGATCCTGGGTCAGACGTGACAACCCGCATGCACAGATATCAAGAATCAGCATATGAATTTCAACAATGGTGACATACTTAATGCTGCAATGCATGCTGGGAGCCATGCGTTTATACTTTGGTGGCTTAGAAGGGTTGGAGCTAAACTCTGCAGGACATCAGCTCTTTAGGACTGAGCTTGCCTACCCCTGACTTAGAGGTACAAAAATGTACCCTTAAGGGTCCCACCCCAGTGACGGCCACTTGTACCTTAAAAGGTACAATTTTGTAAAATTTTTTTTTTTTTAGTGTGTACTATGGAAGTCAATTGGGTCCATCGACTGTTTGGTTCCCCATATTCTTCAAAATATCTTCTTTTGTGATTAGCAGAAGAAAGAAACACACACAGGTTTGGAACTACTTGAGGGTGAGTAAAAGATGACAGAATGTTCTATCCCTTTAAGGGAGGTGTTTAACCCGATAAAGCCAACTTTATCAAATTTGATACACTAATTGCTGGTCTCTAAATTAAAACATGACCAAAACTTAACTGAAAAACCTTCTGGATTCTTCCATTTGGATGGAGTTTACATACAGTATATATTGCATGCTTCAGATAAGAGGCAGTAATAATAAGTAGCCTAAACATTTGCACTATAAGTTCTCCATAAAATGAAAATGCAAAAGGAGACTTTGATGAGATTTTGACCGACATAAACAGTTATGCAGTTTCTGGTTATATTAGTTACTAGCGTTAAGCACAATCCAGCACACTGAGTTGAGTTGAGCAAGATCCATTTCGCTCTCATTTTCCACCAGCTCAGAAAATGGCCTGGAGGAAAAGAGAATCCAATCCATTACATCTGAATCCAGCTTCGACTCGCATGGCATCTGCACAACGACTGAAACTCGCCTGCGCTCAGACACAGACCCAAACTTTTTTGGGGTACAGCAGGTTTATTTGCATCCGCTGATCAAACAAGGAGAAAAATTCTGAAGAAATGACATGGAACATCAAAATACTGCAGGACATTTTGTTCAGCCATGTAATTGAGTTAAGACGAGTTAAACCTAGAGCTGATGCTTATAATACAATTGACTATATTTCTTTATACACTATAAAAAAATCTTGGGTTTGAGTAGTTTTTGTGTTACCCAGATCCTGGGTCAGACGTAACAACCCAGTGTTTGAGTAGTTTTTGTGTTACCCAGATCCTGGGTCAGACATGACAACCCAGTGTAAAACTCCATCCATTAGCCCAAAAAACGAAAACTAATGACGTGGTCAAAAGGAATTCTGCGTGTAAGCCTTTTCAGCCTTTCGGTGAAGTTCTTTTAATTTATTGATATCTCATTTTAAATCTGACTCCATTAATAATTTTATCTGACTCCAATACTAAGTGACTCCATAAAGTGTGCTACATTTAGAGTTTATCAGCTGATTTGAAGATTAGTTGCGATTTAATTTAGATCGCTGATTTTCTTTATATCTTCCTAGTTTTTATATTCGTTCATCGAGAGACCCTAAATCGCTTAGAGACATGACGCGTCCGGTTCGCGCGCTCACGGGCACAAAACGGTTACTTCTGTGATTAGTCAGAGGATGTAGGGTGAATATTTTACCTTTAAGTGGTTGCACATGCTCACTCAACAAAAAGTGTAATTTTAGTAATATCTACGGACTACAACTTGCTAACCCAGCGATAGTCAGAAATCGGAATATCGCGCACGCTGCGCTCCATGCTTCAGTCGTGGCATCATCGGTTTGATCTATCATAACCCTAGATTTTGCGGTAATAAAGGACTCTACATCGATCCATACTAGAATAACGATTTCGGAACCATACAAGAGAAATCAAGATTAACATTTATTTGGCCAGACAGGAAAAGTAAATATCGTAGACAAGAATCCATGGTACACAACTGATCAGCGTAAAAACATAAAACACAATTGCAAAGCAATATGAAAATAATTTAAAAGAGTCATCATGTCTGGCACATCTACATGCAGTTTGCACGGGGGGTCTGATTACAGAATATTCCCCCAGAGAGTTAGGACATCCAGCCTTAAATACTCCAACCAGAACAAAAGGACTGTAAATATTTGCAACACCCCCACCTGGTTTTGGGGGAGTGGATCAGATATCTTTGAAGAGACTACTCAAAGGAGAACTGAATTCTCATTAGTTTTCCAATCTTTCTAATACTACCAGTGACTGTAGTGAAACTGAGACCATTTTACCATTCGCACTGAGACCTTTAAAAAGACATCAAACATGAAAAGGATAAAACAATACATTTACAAATAACATCATCACTGATATATCTGCATTTGGTGACTTGAAACCAGGACAAGGAGAGGGCAAAATGGGGAGGGGGGAGGAATGTTTGTCAGGGTGTTGTCACAGTTTCTGTGAGATCTTTTCCTCAAGATTAGTGACTTTTATTGTTCAATTGCTGAGGTGTGTATTTCAGCTTTTGTCTTAGCACCAAAACCGACTCTTACAGACGGCCCCTGGCCCATTGGGACAAATTCAGATTAGTTCCCAAGGGGACATACTTGGACATTCCTTGTTTCCATATTTTGGATGTAATTTCCAAAGTTTTCATGGTGCTGACCCTGGAGTTAACAACACAAATCAATGGGTGCCGGATTCAAGCAGTCACCTGAAATAACAACATTAAGACAGGCTGAACATGAGGATGAAAACACTGCTGAAATACACCTCAGTGGCACAGTCCCTTTAGGTGTAGGCGTACTGTGCTGATTGGATGCTGAAGCAATTAGGCAGGATATCTGTTATCCCGTTGGTCAGGTTTGTTTCCACCTGCCGATGATTGTGAGGGTTTTCAGTCTGTAGAATGACTTGTTGTCCCAAGTCAGTTGCGTTAGTAAGCATGAGCAGAAAGTGTCAGTGGAAAGTGTCTTTACACTTTGAGGAAACATCTGTGTCCTCCCCAGGATTCTTATCAATAGCTGACCCTTAGAGAAATCCTCGGTCACCTTCAAGCAGAAGGTTTGGTTTGCCGGGCAGGTCAGATCTCCATGGGTGAAGGAATCATTTCACTGATGATGCTCCATCATGTGCTAGACACCTGAACAAATTCTGAATAACCATGCAATAATTGAACACCGATGACTTTGTGGTTATTGTGAGATGGAAAAAGAGAGTTGTTGGATAATCACAAGAACATCAAAATAACAACACATGATAAACTCCTGTCAGAAGTGCGAGTGGTAAAAACGGTCTCATTTCTCAGTGTCATATATTTAATGAGCAAGTCTCATTTGATTGCCAGATTCTTCAATACCATTAGTGATATTGAAGTGGAATTTAAACATGGTCTGGATGTACTGAATGAAGGGTATCAAAACCGTCAATAGAACAGTATATTTACTAGCAGTAATGCATAATTAAAATATATCACATAATTAAACATGGAAATACACAATTGGATAATTGCCATTATAAAATTATTTGTATCAGTTGTTTTGAATGCAAATCATTATTGAATTCTTATGTTTCAATCAGATTACTTAGAGAATGAGATTTACAGAAAAAGAGATTTAAAATCTTTAGTTAAACTTTGGCACTCATCTTCTGCGCATTTGATGTACAGGCGGAGTCACACTCAATGATGCAGGTCTGACTGAGAATTGTTTACTTAATTTATAGAAATGCCTGCATCCCAGATCTAAGTCTTTAGATATATTTTATTGTCATTAGTCATATGTTGGAAACTAGGGGCCCTTCCAGTTTTCAACAATGCTAAGGACTGGACATATTAAACATTTTGTCCATCAGTTTACTGATCAATTAATTGTCCATTAATTAATGTGTGACAAAGCCATGCACATGTTTTATGCATCTTGCAGTGTTTACATACAGGAAGTTGTCATGGCTGTAAGCCATAAAATTATTCAAACCAAATAAAAAGGGAATTATAAAAAATAATTCATTTTGTCCTGTATGTATGAAGATTAATAGTGTATGATAAATTTGCATTATGTGTATGATTTTGGCCTGGATAGTCGCATAATCTATGCCAGGAAAAATGTGTTGTGCGGGGATAGAATTAAGGATGTGTGTTGTGTATGGATGTGTATAGGAGATGGGTGGTGTCTATCCTACCATAATCTGTGTTGTATAATTTTATTCCAGTTTTTATACTGGGAAGCCATGTAACTATGTGTGCTGTGAAGTGTGAATGGCTTCATGAAGTCTCACCCATCTCCTAGATGTTAAGTTGTGTGTGTGTGTCCTGACTTCAGACCCAGTGGAATCTGGATCTGAAGGGTGGCAGCCATTCACCTGAAAGGAAAACAAGCACAGAGCGAAAATACAGTTTAATCTTGAACCTTTACACAAATTTAATTAAGATAGATGAGGCTATCTTATTTTTCTTTACTGGTCTTTAGCCAGATAGATTGTTGTAGATGGCTTTAACCTGTTACGGTTTTATGCCATTATGAGAAAATTTGTTGTAGTTTACAAAGACATGTTTCATTATCATGATCATGTTTCTGTGAAGAAAAGGTTAGATAAACTGATTTATAATGGTCAGATCTGACTGTGTGTAAATGCAGTCAGACCAGTTGCACCTTAAGTTGCTGTTGCAGTTGTGTTTACACAATCTGCTGCATTGTGATTTTATCACACCCAGGTCCCCTGGGGCAATCTCTTTAAATGATGCTGTTTATACAAGCCAGATCTGTGTTTAGAGCATTGTTTAGAGTCACCAGGTGTTTATGGTGTCATTTGAACTCTTGACCCTTTGGATCTCTGTATGTCCCCTGTAGAGTGAATGCCTTTAGTTAACATAACACACAACTTTCATCACATTCCCAGTAAAATGACTTCCCCAATCAGGTCCCCTGTAATCTGACGCACCCAGAGAGGAATTCGCTAACACTTGCGAGTTTCTTTGCAATGGAAAACTTGTACCTCCCCTTTCTCATTGGGTTGCAGATCAATGAAATGTAAATTATTAGGCCTTGCCTGAATTCAACCTATTCAAGTTACAACAATCAGGTTACTCATTTAACTGGGCATTGTAATTTTTCTCATTTAAATTATTGCACAAATAGAAGGTACAGAAGTTCTTTCTCTTTAAATTTTTTTCTCTTCAGTTTCTTCCTTCACAATTCTTTCCTTAACCATTTATATTCTCCTTCCCATCATTTCAACACTAATAATGCTCTTGCCTCCCTACTTGCACATCCCATCTTTCTACATTCTAATCCTTTTCATACTTTCCCAACCTTCTTTCCTCTTCTAAATAATGCTGAATTATCCTGAGATTAAAACCATTTCTGGCATTTATAATATAATTTACATTATAATTATAATATAAATCATATTATATTAAAATAGTATGAATTAAATAATCATTTTATTTGCTGGTCTCAAGAGGATCTCTGCTGAGTCATTTGTCCAGAATAATCTGTTATCATCTCACTGATCTTTAGATTGGCCTTGCAGCTGCTGCTGTGCTGGCCTGATCATTGGGTGCACAGCAATAAGACCAAACTGGAAGCCAGTTATAAACTTAGTTGCTGTGAACACTCAATAAACTGCAAACACTGAGAGCACAGATCAAATTATTGCTCAATTCAAAGATTTTTGTGACTACACAATATGGAATTGGGCACAATTTTCTTTTTTTAGGCTGAGAAGTTATCAATTGCATTCTTTGGAGAATCTATTTGCATATGAAAAGGAAGGTTTGACAAACACAGGTCTGATGGAGAAAGCCAAAGATTATCTTTGGTCTGTTAATTTTCTCAGTCTCTTCTGAGACATTAATAAACACACAAAAGTGCAGTGATTGCAAAGTCTGAAGTAAGACCATAGTAAAATGCTATATTTTATAAGACATTTATAATTGTGACATCAGACCTGAACCAGTTTTGTCCACCTTCACATTTTACACACAAAGGATTCCAGTGAGATCGTTTCAATGTTATTTTAGCTCATCTACTCACAAGATTTCATTCACAAGTTAACGTGACCATTTGTTCTTTTTCTTTGTCGCGTTGTTGCAGCAAAGCAAATTAACAAATGTAACTGGACATTTTCCTCAGAATTCAAGGTTTTAATTTACAGAGCTCTCTTGAGTACAGAAATAAAATTTCCTCTCTTGCTGCGTGTGCAAACAAGGAGAATTTTAAAGCAAGGGATATCATTTCTACTCTACGCTGTTGCTTTCATGTCCCTGATAAGCAATATGGTTGTCTTCTTTTCGAGCCCCATCAGATTTATACAGTATTCAGTACTATACACTCCCAACATTTCTAAAAGGCAAATAAGAATGGACTTACCATAACAGCTGAAGAAAGAGAAGAAGATCAAACCTCTCGCTTGTGGCATCCCAATATTTAGCTGAAAAGACACTCGCCGCCACCGGGAGATCACGTCGAGGTCACCAACTGTAAAACTCCATCCATTAGCCCAAAAAACGAAAACTAATGACGTGGTCAAAAGGAATTCTGCGTGTAAGCCTTTTCAGCCTTTCGGTGAAGTTCTTTTAATTTATTGATATCTCATTTTAAATCTGACTCCATTAATAATTTTATCTGACTCCAATACTAAGTGACTCCATAAAGTGTGCTACATTTAGAGTTTATCAGCTGATTTGAAGATTAGTTGCGATTTAATTTAGATCGCTGATTTTCTTTATATCTTCCTAGTTTTTATATTCGTTCATCGAGAGACCCTAAATCGCTTAGAGACATGACGCGTCCGGTTCGCGCGCTCACGGGCACAAAACGGTTACTTCTGTGATTAGTCAGAGGATGTAGGGTGAATATTTTACCTTTAAGTGGTTGCACATGCTCACTCAACAAAAAGTGTAATTTTAGTAATATCTACGGACTACAACTTGCTAACCCAGCGATAGTCAGAAATCGGAATATCGCGCACGCTGCGCTCCATGCTTCAGTCGTGGCATCATCGGTTTGATCTATCATAACCCTAGATTTTGCGGTAATAAAGGACTCTACATCGATCCATACTAGAATAACGATTTCGGAACCATACAAGAGAAATCAAGATTAACATTTATTTGGCCAGACAGGAAAAGTAAATATCGTAGACAAGAATCCATGGTACACAACTGATCAGCGTAAAAACATAAAACACAATTGCAAAGCAATATGAAAATAATTTAAAAGAGTCATCATGTCTGGCACATCTACATGCAGTTTGCACGGGGGGTCTGATTACAGAATATTCCCCCAGAGAGTTAGAACATCCAGCCTTAAATACTCCAACCAGAACAAAAGGACTGTAAATATTTGCAACACCCCCACCTGGTTTTGGGGGAGTGGATCAGATATCTTTGAAGAGACTACTCAAAGGAGAACTGAATTCTCATTAGTTTTCCAATCTTTCTAATACTACCAGTGACTGTAGTGAAACTGAGACCATTTTACCATTCGCACTGAGACCTTTAAAAAGACATCAAACATGAAAAGGATAAAACAATACATTTACAAATAACATCATCACTGATATATCTGCATTTGGTGACTTGAAACCAGGACAAGGAGAGGGCAAAATGGGGAGGGGGGAGGAATGTTTGTCAGGGTGTTGTCACAGTTTCTGTGAGATCTTTTCCTCAAGATTAGTGACTTTTATTGTTCAATTGCTGAGGTGTGTATTTCAGCTTTTGTCTTAGCACCAAAACCGACTCTTACACCAGTGTTTGAGTAGTTTTTGTGTTACCCAGATCCTGGGTCAGACGTAACAACCCAGTGTTTGAGTAGTTTTTGTGTTACTCAGATCCTGGGTCAGACGTGACAACCCAGTGTTTGAGTAGTTTTTGTGTTACCCAGATCCTGGGTCAGACGTAACAACCCAGTGTTTGAGTAGTTTTTGTGTTACCCAGATCCTGGGTCAGACGTAACAACCCAGTGTTTGAGTAGTTTTTGTGTTACTCAGATCCTGGGTCAGACATGACAACCCAGTGTTTGAGTAGTTTTTGTGTTACCCAGATCCTGGGTCAGACGTAACAACCCAGTGTTTGAGTAGTTTTTGTGTTACTCAGATCCTGGGTCAGACGTGACAACCCAGTGTTTGAGTAGTTTTTGTGTTACCCAGATCCTGGGTCAGACATGACAACCCAGTGTTTGAGTAGTTTTTGTGTTACCCAGATCCTGGGTCAGACGTAACAACCCAGTGTTTGAGTAGTTTTTGTGTTACTCAGATCCTGGGTCAGACGTGACAACCCAGTGTTTGAGTAGTTTTTGTGTTACCCAGATCCTGGGTCAGACGTAACAACCCAGTGTTTGAGTAGTTTTTGTGTTACCCAGATCCTGGGTCAGACGTGACAACCCAGTGTTTGAGTAGTTTTTGTGTTACTCAGATCCTGGGTCAGACGTAACAACCCAGTGTTTGAGTAGTTTTTGTGTTACTCAGATCCTGGGTCAGACGTGACAACCCAGTGTTTGAGTAGTTTTTGTGTTACCCAGATCCTGGGTCAGACGTAACAACCCAATGTTTGAGTAGTTTTTGTGTTACCCAGATCCTGGGTCAGACGTGACAACCCAGTGTTTGAGTAGTTTTTGTGTTACTCAGATCCTGGGTCAGACGTGACAACCCAGTGTTTGAGTAGTTTTTGTGTTACCCAGATCCTGGGTCAGACGTAACAACCCAGTGTTTGAGTAGTTTTTGTGTTACTCAGATCCTGGGTCAGACTGACAACCCAGTGTTTGAGTAGTTTTTGTGTTACTCAGATCCTGGGTCAGACGTAACAACCCAATGTTTGAGTAGTTTTTGTGTTACCCAGATCCTGGGTCAGACGTGACAACCCAGTGTTTGAGTAGTTTTTGTGTTACTCAGATCCTGGGTCAGACGTGACAACCCAGTGTTTGAGTAGTTTTTGTGTTACCCAGATCCTGGGTCAGACGTAACAACCCAATGTTTGAGTAGTTTTTGTGTTACCCAGATCCTGGGTCAGACGTGACAACCCAGTGTTTGAGTAGTTTTTGTGTTACTCAGATCCTGGGTCAGACGTGACAACCCAGTGTTTGAGTAGTTTTTGTGTTACCCAGATCCTGGGTCAGACGTAACAACCCAGTGTTTGAGTAGTTTTTGTGTTACCCAGATCCTGGGTCAGACGTGACAACCCAGTGTTTGAGTAGTTTGGCACCAATGCTAAAGCTGAGAGAAGGTTTGCATGTGATCTGACCGCCATGTCTCGATCCTAGAGTCCATCTTAACAACACTAGATCATATAACCCCAAAAGTTTACTGAGCATTAGCAACGAACACATAAAAGGTTATACAACGAGGCCAGGGAATAAAAAGACTCCAGAAGAGCACATTAGCCATCAGTTCATTACACAAGCGGTCCAACATTGAGGCCTCCGATCGTGATTCACGGACAGCTCACAGAATCCTCTCCTGCAAACCGCCCCGGGATGTTTAGTGTTCTTCAATTATGTTTGGTCTAACGCATACTACTTTGAGAAACGCATCTATAAATCACTGCAAAACCATGCACAATGAAAAAAAGTGGCAAGTAACACAATGAATGTTTATTTACATTGAATTTTTTTCAGTCTTCAACTCATTCCTGACATGAATAATCATGATTTTCTACATCCACCCAAAACTCCCTAAAGGACACTCATGACATCTTAGCAATGGTTTAGCAAATATTGGCACATTATCACGGCTAGTTTGAAAGCACCACACCACCATTTCTAGTCACATTTTTCCTTTAATTTGATTATGCGAGCACATGAATTAAAAAAAATAAAGAGATGCATGGAATTAATAATTTAAACAATAAGAACGATCCACTTTGATTTCATGGTGACTTTAATAGACATTTTTTTCTCATGAAAGAACTAACAGTATCATTGCTTGTATCATTTCTGAAAACGTAGTCACTGGTCAGTCTCCGTTTGACTCTTGTGTTTTTATTTGTGGGCGCCTCACCGATGACCCTTTGCATCTCCGTCTTCATCATCTTGTGCCGCCGCGGGGGTCAGACTGAGGTACGGCGCTGTCGGAGAGAGAGTCCAGTGGAGTGGAAGGATGACTAATACAGACAGTCACGCAATAGTAGAAGACTCATTCAGAAAAAAATGAGCAAGCCAACCTGAAGCTCCATATAATGAGTAGATATCAACCCCGAAACCCTGGGAAGCCTGACATATGAAATCATTTATTGAAGCTTTAGACAAAATCTTTAAAAAGTAAGTAATTTGAGTATCAGTTTTTGATACATTAGGCTTTTACACTCCCCTAAAGGATTATTAGGAACACCTGTTCAATTTCTCATTAATGCTAATCTAATCAACCAATCACATGGCAGTTGCTTCAATGCATTTAGGGGTGTGGTCCTGGTCAAGACAATCTCCTGAACTCCAAACTGAATGTCAGAATGGGAAAGAAAGGGGATTTAAGCAATTTTGAGCGTGGCATGGTTGTTGGTGCCAGACGGGCCGGTCTGAGTATTTCACAATCTGCTCAGTTACTGGGATTTTCACGCACAACCATTTCTAGGGTTTACAAAGAATGGTGTGAAAAGGGAAAAGCATCCAGTATGCGGCAGTCCTGTGGGCGAAAATGCCTTGTAGATGCTCGAGGTCAGAGGAGAATGGGCCGACAGATTCAAGCTGATAGAGGAGCAACTTTGACTGAAATAACCACTCGTTACAACCGAGGTATGCAGCAAAGCATTTGTGAAGCCACAACACGCACAACCTTGAGGCGGATGGGCTACAACAGCAGAAGACCCCACCGGGTACCACTCATCTCCACTACAAATAGGAAAAAGAGGCTACAATTTACACAAGCTCACCAAAATTGGACAGCTGAAGACTGAGGAAAAATGTTGCCTGGTCTGATGAGTCTCGATTTCTGTTGAGACATTCAGATGGTAGAGTCAGAATTTGGCATAAACAGAATGAGAACATGGATCCATCATGCCTTGTTACCACTGTGCAGGCTGGTGGTGGTGGTGTAATGGTGTGGGGGATGTTTTCTTGGCACACTTTAGGCCCCTTAGTGCCAATTGGGCATCGTTTAAATGCCACGGCCTACCTGAGCATTGTTTCTGACCATGTCCATCCCTTTATGACCACCATGTCCCCATCCTCTGATGGCTACTTCCAGCAGGATAATGCACCGTCACAAAACCCGAATCATTTCAAATTGGTTTCTTGAACATGACAATGAGTTCACTGAACTAAAATGGCCCCCACAGTCACCAGATCTCAACCCAATAGAGCATCTTTGGGATGTGGTGGAACGGGAGCTTCGTGCCCTGGATGTGCATCCCACAAATCTCCATCAACTGCAAGATGCTCTCCTATCAATATGGGCCAACATTTCTAAAGAATGCTTTCAGCACCTTGTTGAATCAATGCCACGTAGAATTAAGGCAGTTCTGAAGGCGAAAGGGGGTCAAACACAGTATTAGTATGTGTTCCTAATAATCCATTAGGTGAGTGTATGGCTCATATAGTATAATATAGTGAGAATTTGGAGCTCATCCTCGAAGAGTATTTTTCAGTCAATGAGATCTTTATAACGTATAGGAGACTACTTTACATAAAATGCATCATATATCAGTTGTCACTCTATATCTTATGTTTAAATGCTTAGTTCTGCTGTCTTCTCTGGGTTTGCTCAGTTTGTCGCACCGACTTACAATTTAGTCGCACCCTTGTTTTTATATTAATCATAATGAGCTTGCATGTTGATGAAGAATCATTCTCTTGATTTAGGCTATGTCTACATTAATCCGGTTACATTTGAAAACGGTGTTTTCATTTTAAACCGCTCTCCGTCTACACTAGCGTTATAAAGCGTTTTCCAAAAGTTTCTTGTCGATACTGAAACGTCGGGAAACGCTAAATTCACCTTACTGCGCATTAACATTTACGCGTTTGGCAGACGCTTTTATCCAAAGCAACTGACAGTGCACTTAATACAGGGCAATCTTCCTGGAGCAACATGGAGTAAAGCACCTTACTCAAGGACACACTGGTGGAGACTGCTTGGATCGAACCAGCAAACTTCTGCGTATCAGTTCAGTGGTTTAACCCACTAGACCACCATATCCCTGTGTATGCAGTAAACCTCATAAAAGCTCACCGAGATGACAGACAGAACAAGACATTATCAAGTTATCACACAATTCTTCTGGCAGGATCATTATATTGAGCAAAATATCACCTTTCACTGATGCATCCAGGTCGCACTCCCTCTAAAGTGCAACTGCTGTCATGTTTTTCCACAGGACAGCAATTGCGAGTACATTTTGTGTCATCTTTGCAGGACTGTGATATGAAGAGCGTGCGAAGTAACATATTTTATACATAGCACGTAGCACATAACAGGCACAATAGCGGTATAAACATGAATACCTATTGGTGCAATATGCGTCACATGACTAAACATGCGTCATTGTTTTCAAATACCTCAGTTTTCACAGTCCACACTACGACGTGAAGACGCCGTTTTTTTCAAATGTATCCACTTTGGAGAGTGTTTTCAAAAAGCTATGTTTTTGTTGTCTCAATGTGGATAGAAGGCCAAAACGGAGAGAGAAAAAATATACGTTTTCAAACGAAAACGTATTAGTGTGGACATGGCCTTATATATCCTGGTTTCGCATGGATGTAAAGATTGACGTGACTAAAAGCTTGATATTTGCTAAATATTTTAATCCGAACATTTTTTAGAACCAGCATGAATTTAAAAGAAAACATTAACATACATAACAAAAGTATTATTGCCATGGGTGTATTATTTTATTAAAGTTTTGCTTGTCACATGACACCACAGCCACATTATAGCTGTGCGGCAGATGTATCGCTTTTATTTCGTTTTTCCTTTTTTATTCAAAATATTCACATCAAACTTGCTGGCTAATGTCCTCAACTACCTGATATTCCGATTCTCAAATAAGTGAACGTGTTTTGTTGTTGAAAAATATAAAAAGATCATGTAAGATGATCTATAACGCGAGATGGGCGCCGTCATGTTAGTTTGCGCCGCAGTTCAGAGAATCGGATCTGTCAGATTTACAACACATCAGTTCGTCCACTTCTCCTGAAATTCATGAAAGTAAGTTGCTGGTAAAGTGGGAGAAGAATAGAGTAAACTTTATAGCTACTTACACGATGTGTATCTGATATGAATTTATATTCTCGGTGAATGACAGTATTCAAACTCCCATGTAGTTCCAACAAGAAACCTAATTAAGAAACAAAATTAAGAAGCAAAATTAACTTTTTTCCAGAAATAAATATGGGACACGCCATTAAGCATGACGCAAAGAATGAGAAGACAGCAGAACTTCTTTGACTATCAGTTCAAAGGTCAAGAGTGGATTTAGAACATCACTTTTCACCAGTAGGTGGTGCTGTTCTCAAACTCAATCTCCCTTAGGAATTACTGTAAATAAAGCAATGCAAAGGTGATTTGAACAAACAACATCTCATTCCTGACATGAATGACACCTCACATTATGCTTTTCTAAATGATCAAGTTCACTGGCAACAACCTATAAACAACACTGACCATTAAGCAGAATCATTAACTCAACCGTTGTTGATAGGAAGCTCATGTTCAGGGCTGGAGGAGACTTCAGCAAACTCATCATCTCGTCCACAACACATGCGCAGAATCAATTGGCATCAAGGGATACAATTTTAATGCAGTGCACTGATGACGAGCATCACAAACGCAGACTCAGAGTCAGACTCATGCAGTTCTAATAAGGTCATGAGAGAGGATTGGAGCTTTAGATGAGGGGAAGTTTCTACTCAGCAGTAAAAGTGTAACTTCAGCAGAATTACAGCAGCTCTGCGGTTCAAACGCTCACGGCCAGAGGATCTGAGCAGCTGCAAACCATTCGAGCTTTGCATTAAAAATATGAAAGGTCCAAAAAAATCATTTACCTACCCTTGTGTTGTTCCAAACCCATGAGACTTTCCTTCTTCCATTGAACTCATTTGATTGCGGATGGTGGTTCCATGTGCTGGGACATGGGTTTTCTTAAAGGAACACAGCGACTTTTTGGGACTTTAGCTTATTCACCGTATCCCCCAGAGTTAGATAAGTCCATACACACAATTCTCATCTCCATGCGTGCCATAACTCTGTCTGACACACACAACGCTAGCCTAGCTTAGCACAAAGACTGGAGGTAAACGGCTCCAGCTAGCCTACTGCTCAATAAGAGACAAAATAACGCCAACATTTTCCTATTTTCACAACTTCAGTCAACATAACCAACGTGAAAACCTGCTTACACAGAGAGCGCTGGGGACTATTTTCAGGCGCTGTGTAATATCATTACGCCGCTGCACTCATGGTAAGCTACAGTGTTAATTTCGTTGACCTTTTTTCACTGACGAAAACGAGTCGATAACTAAATAAAAACTAGTGTTGGATGACAAAAACTATGACGAAAACTTACTATCATTTTCGTCAACAAATAAAAACGAGACGAAAATGTTAGTGAGGGTCGATTAGGGAAGAGATCCAGTCAGAACTGATGTCCTGTGTAACAGATGCTGATCTAACCGCTGGAAAACACGTCTCATCCCCAAACCAGCGCAGCTCACAATCAATGAATAACACACATTTATGCCAGGCAATGGTTTATGAATTTATTCTGAATAATTCTGATGAATAATGACAATATTACTTTACGATGTTTATATAGTAATATGTTTTAGACGGTTGTAACAATGCATATTTTATCTCCTGAACTTGATTGAGTTCCTGCAACTGCAATAGTAAGGCATTTCAAAATAAGAGTTCCGGTGTATTTCGAGCTTGTTTATAATTAAAAGTCACGCATTATATATTCGTTTTTGCTTACACAATAAACTGTATTTAATTTAATTCCCATTTAATTCCTAGTCAGGAGGAAAGACCAGTATTTGACACATATTCAATAAAGTATCAAGGTTATAATAGTTCATATAATAGTTCACTAAAACCATTAAAAAACTTTGAAATTAAATAAATGTTAACTGAAATTAAAAAAATAAATAAACACATTTAAGCTTTAGCTTGACCTGATATGGCCTGCTAACTAAAACAGAAATACAAAGTCATAAAACTATATAGATGTTTTAAAAAAACAAACAAAAAAAGTGAATTGAGCTCTTTCGTGTATTTTTAATGTCAAAAACAAAATGATGTCAAAATGTCAGTTCAGGTGACAGTCGGTTATGTAATGCTTAAATGCTTAATGTATTACAATTTAACTAAACTCATTAGATTTTAGGAGACTAAAACTACTGTAGATTTAAAATCTTATGATATTTAGTCGACTAAAACTAGACTAAAATTAAAAACAATTCAGGTGACTAAAATATGACTAAAACTAAACGGCATTTTATTCAAAAGACTATGACTAAAACTAAATCAAAATGTGCTGTCAAAATTAACACTGTACGGCAGCAAAGTTCCTTTATTATTACGCAGGAATGAGAGAATAGTTCCTAGCCATATCAGTCTAGAAAATCGCAACTTAGAACACGATGTAACTATACTCATCACAACATGTAAATAGGAAAATGTTGGCATTATTTAATTACTTATTGAGCAGTAGGCTAGCTGGAGCCATTTACTTCCAGTCTTTTTGCTAAGCTAGGCTAGCGGTGGGTGCGTCAGACAGAGTTATGGCGCACATGGAGATGAGAATGGTGTGTATGGACTTATCTAACTCTGGGGGATCCGGTGAATAAGCTAAAGTCCCAAAAAGTCGGCGCGTTCCTTTAACATTAACCCTTTCATGCATGGTGTCCATATTTCTGGACAGTTAATTTAACTTCATTTAGGGTTAATTTATCTTGGTAATTTTCTCCAAACCACTTGAGGGCATTGTCTTTAGACAGACAGCAATATTGTAACAGTGGCTACCATAGATATCCATCATCACCGGCGGCCATCTTGTCACAGGCAGGGCTCTGTGGCTCCTGATGTAAGGCAAGTGATCTGCACACAAATACTCTTATCTCGCTGAAATCTTGACGGATTTACAAATGGTTTGGTTTCTTACAAACGTTATTAACTTGGCTATAATTATGGATACTTGAACAAATTATGAATAAGTATTCATGAGTATGCAGTGTCATAACTACATTTCTGATGTTTCAAACAGTTTGAAAATCGGTAGAAAATTTAGCAAGTTATGGTTATTTAAAAAGTGCAAGCACCATTAAAACACAATGTTACGAGTGAGCGAGCTGACTGTGTCAAGATGGCCGCCAGGTGCAGACGTCGACCTCCATTGGCCAGCAGCGCGGACGAGACATCTAGACTTTATTATGTATATCTATGGTGGCAACTGTCTTGCATTCCAAATGTTTATTGCTTGATGACATTATTAATCCAAGATGGCTGACAGCGATAGCCATGGGCCAAATGCCCCAGGCATATCTGTGAAAAACTTTTATAAAAGGAGGTCAATTGAGGTTAAAACAAATTAGTATGTACAGTAAAGTATGATGAATATGTTAGTATTTTATCAACTAAAATTTAGAGTAAAATGTCCATGTATGTGGACGTCAGATTGGACAAGTCTGATTTCAGTAACCTGCTAGTATATCTGTTCTATTTTTGCAGAATGGAATGAATTGTCTTATATTGTAATAAAACAGACATTTAACAAATAGGCTATGCCAACATAAATAACCATTCAAAACGACATATTACTGCATTAAATGGCAACTTTACACAAACATACCGAGACAAATTTTACAGCGTTTTGAATTATACAGAGAATATCCCAGAGGACAGTGGACTATGGACTCAAAAGACTTGCTGTCAAAATTAAAAAACAATTATTTTAGCTCTTTCAAATATTAACAAAAACGAAAAGACCAAAAATATGATAAAATTATCTTTTAGTGGTAGCCTATATGCCTTCCCAGCCAACATTTATATGTGAGGCCCATGTGGGTTTGAAATGGGCTGAAAAATGGGCCCCATGTAGGATTGTCCACGGGTTCCATAATGGCCCCATGTTAGTTGCCCACATGGATTTCATATAAGATGGCACTTGCCACTAAGTGGGACCCAAGTGGGCAACATGCACAAGACCCATCTCGGTCCCAACTTTAACCCAGACAACATTTATACGTGGGGCCCATGTGGGTATGAAATGGGCTGGAAAATGGGCTCAAAATGGGATTGTCCACGGGTTCCATAATGGCCCCATATTACTTGCCCACATGGATTTCATATAAGATGACACTTGCCACTAGGTGGGACCCAAGTGGGCAACATACAGAAGACTCATCTCTGTCCCAGCTTTAGGTTTTATGTGGGTACTACATGGTTTCTAAATGGGCTGAAATACTGGCCCCAGCAACTTGTTCATGTGGGTTTTAAGCAGGATTTCACAGGGTTTTAGGTGGGGCACAACTAGGGATCATACGCATGGTGCCCCATTACGGATCATCTGGGTTCCATCCAAATGAGTAGCAACACCACACAAATACATTTTAAAGCATTATAGCACACAGTGAGATTAAAAGTTTTTCAAATTTCAATTTTATTGAAACTACCAATCACATTATGCTATATTCTGACATATCCGGAGACATTATTTAAAGAAGCTGTTTAAAGAGTATCTTTTAAAAGGTATATACACTCTAAAAAAAAAAAGGTTCTATATTGCACCAAAAATGGTTCTTGGCTCATAATCATAGGGGAACCTTTTTTAGTGCTATATAGCACCAATTTTGGTGCTTCAGTGGTTCTTCAGCGGTTCTTCAGAGGTTCTTCAGCGGTTCTTCAGTGGTTCTTCAGCGGTTCTTCAGAGGTTCTTCAGCGGTTCTTCAGAGGTTCTTCAGCGGTTCTTCAGAGGTTCTTCACCGGTTCTTTGACTAAGGTGCTATATAGCACCTCTGAAGAACCGCTGAAGAACCACTGAAGCACCAAAATTGGTGCTATATAGCACTAAAAAAGGTTCCCCTGTGATTACGAGCCTTTTTTTTTAGAGTGTACCTAATGTTTAAATAAATGTAATAATTAAAGTTAATAAATATTTTGAACCTGTATTTAAACAGTCTTTACTCAAAGCTTTGGGCATTTGAACAGGAAATACAGTGAAATGGTGTTGTCAAAAGTACCGACCGCAATACCAAGTCAGTACTGAAATTTAAAAAATGTGACGCTTTGAGCGCTATTGAGCAGAATCGTAAATACCTTTGATTGCCCATTGTGCTTACACGCTCACCAAATATTTCCCCATTCAAAACCCATATAGAGGTTACCTATGTGGGTACTATCTTGGGCCCATGTAGGCAGCCTATATGGGACTGATTGTGTTTGCCCATGTCTACCCCATGTGGTAAATCCATTTGGGGCCCATTTGTGTTGTCCATTTTAAGCCCATGCACTCATTTCCCATTAGTGACCCAGCTAGGACCCACATTGGTAGCCCACCAGTTTTCTCCCATATGGGACCTACTTAGCTGACCCGAGTGGGCCCTATAAGATGCCCATTTTTGGACCATGGCCACTTGGTTCCCATGTAGCCCAAGTATAAACCACGTGGGGCCCACATATACATGTTGGCTGGGTTGTGTGCTTTATTCCAGTTCTTTAGAGGTTTAAAGTCAATGATGTGGAAGCACAAATGAGATTCATGAGCTCCTGCGAAGGCAAGATTATCAGTGAATATTGACAAATGTCAATGTGTTCCTCACACAGATATCACATGATCCCCTATTGAAGAATTTTGTGTTGCAGTCATTATTGTGTGTGTGTGTGTGTGCAGATCTACAGCTGTTGCTGGTGTGGGATGTGTGCTGCACTTTGATGACAGACTTACTGCAACGAGAGCAGAGAAGAGAGAGAGAGACGGTGAGATGAGTAATGAGAAAGTGTCTTACAGAGACAAATGATGGGATTCTACTAAACACACACGGAGAGAGAATAGAATTACTCCTCAGGGTCGGGCAAATTCATTAGTTTGAATTTGAATTGAATTGACCACAACACACAGGAAGTTGAACTGCAGTGACACGAAGAGGAAATTACTGAACTGCAATTAAAAGAAGTTCAACAGACTCATAGTCTGAGTTGCATTAATCCCACACACATACATAAAAAGTTTTGATTAATGCTTATTTATTGTCTGATATAAAAATGGGTTAGGGTTAGCTCAACATATTTACCTGAAGATTTGGTTATATAGCACCACATTGTTTTCAAACTGTATGCGGTTTAACTAGAGCATTCTGGGAAATAAAGTGCTCTAATAACATTGTCCATCCAATAAAGTTAATTTACTAAATATAATTAAATATATACAAATTTCTATAAGTGGCATTTCAATTACGGACTATTAATTAATATATATATTACACACGCACGCACGCACACACACACACACACACACACACACACATTCACACGCACACGCTCTCACGCACACGCACACGCACATGCACACACACAAACACACACACACACACACACACACACACACGGACTCATGATGTGTATTTTCATATTTTATAGGGACTCTCCATAGACGTAATGGTTTTGATACTGGGCAAACTGTATCTTCTCTCCCCTTACACTAACCCGACCCCTAAACCCATCACACAGCACTACAAGCATTTTTACATTTTCAAAAAACATCACTTTAATATGATCTATAAGCTGTTTTCCTCACAGGGACCAAAAATGTCCCCTCAAGGACAAAGATACACACACACACACACACACACACACACACACACACACACACACACACACACACACACACACACACACACACACACACACACACACACACACACACACACACACACACACACACACACACACACACACACACACACACACACACACACACACACACACACACACACACACACACACACACACACACACACACACACACACACACACACACACACACACACACACACACACACACACACACACACACACACACACACACACACACTCAATCAGCCCTGTTAAGACAGAGAAAAGACAAAAAGAAGACAAGAGCACACACATGCACACACGTCATGCAGCACATAGATATGCACACACACTCTTCACCTGACCCTGTGCATGATAAGGTTGTTCTGCATTGAGAATATGCCTGCTGCATGTTAAGAGCCCTTGAGTGGGGCCCCTGAGGCCCCTGCGTCTCCCGCTGCGCTGATGCATCCCTGCACACTCTGCTCTCTGTCAACCCTCCTCTCAAAAGCCTTTCTTCTCATGTCCCCTTTCTCCTCCACTGCTTTTGTGCCTGTTTCTCAGATCAGAAGAGTTCAAATCTTTCAGAAGATCCACAGACGCGGGTGTCAGTTTTACAGGTGTTCATCAAACACCAAACCACAGAACCTTCACCTGATCATAATGTTGCATTAAATAAAACAACAAAACTAGTTCGATTTATTTTTCCCAGGACACCTGTGTGATTCCCGGGGGATCTCCAGCACATCAAATTATTTAAGCTCCTGTTGATAAAATCTGGATTAACGTGAATAAGGACGGAGAGTAATACACCGAAAAGTGGAAACAAACATTCTATTGGAAGAAATTTCGTTAACACTTTAGAATAATGGTCCGTCATTAATAGGTAACTATGCAGGAAGTAATGCAGGACTAATGAGTAGCACTACATTAACACTTCAGCTACTACTACTAACTAATATAGAAACAAGCTTAACTAATCAGTAAGTAATATCGGATTTAGGAGATAGTACATTGTTAAGTAATCAATACTTACTGAATGGGATTAGCCTCATTAATAACTATTAACTAACTGACAAATTATAAAGAACATTATTGTGTGTCTGAGACGTAATCAATCATCATTTTTATCACTAATTACTCAAGGGTTACCTAGTCACTATGCAGGAACTACTAGTTATCTGGACCATTATTTTAAAGTGAAAAAGAGGGTTTTTCACTTTAAAATAATGGTCCAGATCACTAGTAGTCCTTGAAGAGTGACTAGGTAATTGAGTAATTACTGATGCATTTTATGACTTTATTCAGAGAAAAGAAGGACAAACTTCAAGAACTACTAGTGAATCTGGACCATTATTTTAAAGTGAAAAACTTTTTTCACTTTAAAATAATGGTCCAGATAACTAGTAGTTCCTGCATAGTGACTAGCTAACACTTGAGTAATTAGTGATGCATTTTATGACCACATTGAGAGTAAAAAAAAGACAATTTCTCACATCTCAGACACGTTAATGTTGTGATTAGTAATTATTTAGTAATTCTTTATAATTTGTCATAGTAACCTATTAGTGATGCCAATCCCATTCAGTAATTATTGATTACCTAATAAGGAACTATCTTAGTCCTAAATTTGATATTACTTACTGATTAGTTAAGCTTGTTTCTATATTAGTTAATAGTAGTAGCTGAAGTGTTTATGTAGTGCTACTCATTAGTCCTGCATAGTTACCTATTCATGACGGACCATTATTCTAAAGTGTTACCGAAATTTAAGCTGACGTTCAGATGGTAGAGTCAGAATTTGGCGTAAACAGAATGAGAACATGGATCCATCATGCCTTGTTACCACTGTGCAGGCTGGTGGTGGTGGTGTAATGGTGTGGGGGATGTTTTCTTGGCACACTTTGGGTCTCTTAGTACCAACTGAGCATCGTGTAAACACCACAGCTGACCTGAGTATCGTTGCTGACCATGTCCATCCCTTTATGACCACAGTGGACACATCTTCTGATGGATACTTCCAGCAGGATAACACTCCATGTCACAAAGCTCAAGTCATCTCAAACTGGTTTCTTGATCCTGAAAGTGAGTTCTCTAAACTCAAACGAGCAGCTTTGGGATGTGCTGGTCACATCATGGATGTGCAGCCGACAAATCTGCAGCAACTGTGAGATGCGATCATGCGAATATGGACCCAAATCTCTGAGGAATGTTTCCAGCACTTTACTGAATCTGTGCCATGAAGAATTAAGGCAGTTCTGAAGGCAAAAGCGGGTCCAAGCTGTACTAGCAAGGTGTGCCTAATAAAGTGGCCGGTGAGTGTGTGTATCATATCCCATTCAGGAGAGCGCAAGCCTCAGAATATTCAACTATATATTGCTTTGGAGTTGAATGTGTATATATATAGTTTTAAGAGTGTGAGTTGAAAGCCTCAGCGTGGTTCCCCGTGCTCTGCTCTCTGGAGGACACATTCTCTCTGCCCCAGTTTCTAACCCGTTCCTCCAGTGAAACACCTCTCTGCTCGGTCCTGTCCTGTCCTCTACTGCGCTGCTGCAATGCGCTCTAGAGGGAAGCGTGCCATCAAGAGAGCACAGCACACCCAGATTAATAATTAATAAACATTTGTGACAGTGATGCAGAATATTCCAACACACACTGAGGTACTGTTTATCATCTGTGCTTCTGTGTGACGATGTGAAAACTGCCATGT
>NC_137105.1:4887879-4920379 GCF_949357685.1 Gobio gobio
CACACACACACACACACACACACACACACACACACACACACACACACACACACTTAATTTAAGGAATTGCAACATACCATGATAAATCAAAATAAAATGCATTATTTTAATGCTTTTAATGATAATGCATTTAATTTACTTTATGTAAATTCGAATATGCCCAAGAAGGCATTTTGTGCAAATCAGCAAATCTCTTTGCTGATATTCATCAGTGCACATTGCAATTGTTTTTTGTTTTTTTCATTTATCAAACATGTCTTTGCATTCCCGCTTTAGATGTTTCTCCTGGGAAAACGAGGCAGTAATCTCACAAAGTTTCAGAAGAGATCCCAACAGCTGTGCTCAGATTCGCTCTAGATACCGAAGTCTGCAACCAGAAGTCAGAGATCACAAAAAAGACTCTTACTGTATGCCAACTCAACATTTGTGTCTATTTTTAACTCTCCATAGGGCATTTTAGGAGAAGCATCTCCTGAATGAATCATAAATGAGACCTCCATTAAGTTTCCTGTAGTATGAAAGAGCGATGACATGTTTCTCTGGGCTTTCTTCAGGTCAAATGACTTCTCTTCTCAGTCTTTCACTCACTCTCTGTTGTTCGCTCCACTCTGAAAGGTCTTGTTCTCGATTCTGATGTAATTTCTTCGCTATCTGACCCCCTTAGCATCATCTTCGCCTCTGTTTCTATCTGACTCACAGTCACAGCCGTGCTTTTGTTCTCTCAGACTCTCTCTCTGACTGCCTTTCGCAGCTTTTGTCTGGCATACAGTAAAATCACAGCAATCTGTCGTGACATGTGTCCATTCAAGTATGCAAATACACATATGAATGCTTGCTTAAATCAGTGTAAACACAGGGCTCCGTTTCACATACCTGTCACGTGACGTAACACACCACAGACACTCAAGGGGGCACTTGAGGTTCCTTCAAAAGTCTCTGGGGCCTATTTTAAAGGAACACATCGACTTTTGGGGACTTTAGCTTATTCACCGTATCCCCCAGAGTTAGATAAGTCCATACACTCACCTAAAGGATTATTAGGAACACCTGTTCAATTTCTCATGAATGCAATTATCTAATCAACCAATCACATGGCAGTTGCTTCAATGCATTTAGGGGTGTGGTCCTGGTCAAGACAATCTCCTGAACTCCAAACTGAATGTCAGAATGGGAAAGAAAGGTGATTTAAGCAATTTTGAGCGTGGCATGGTTGTTGGTGCCAGACGGGCCGGTCTGAGTATTTCACAATCTGCTCAGTTACTGGGATTTTCACGCACAACCATTTCTAGGGTTTACAAAGAATGGTGTGAAAAGGGAAAAACATCCAGTATGCGGCAGTCCTGTGGGAGAAAATGCCTTGTTGATGCTAGAGGTCAGAGGAGAATGGGCCGACTGATTCAAGCTGATAGAAGAGCAACTTTGACTGAAATAACCACTCGTTACAACCGAGGTATGCAGCAAAGCATTTGTGAAGCCACAACACACACAACCTTGAGGCGGATGGGCTACAACAGCAGAAGACCCCACCGGGTACCACTCATCTCCACTACAAAGAGGAAAAAGAGGCTACAATTTACACAAGCTCACCAAAATTGGACAGTTGAAGACTGGAAAAATGTTGCCTGGTCTGATGAGTCTCGATTTCTGTTGAGACATTCAGATGGTAGAGTCAGAATTTGGCGTAAACAGAATGAGAACATGGATCCATCATGCCTTGTTAGCACTGTGCAGGCTGGTGGTGGTGGTGTAATGGTGTGGGGGATGTTTTCTTGGCACACTTTAGGCCCCTTAGTGCCAATTGGGCATCGTTTAAATGCCACGGCCTACCTGAGCATTTTTTCTGACCCTGTCCATCCCTTTATGACCAGCATGTCCCCATCCTCTGATGGCTACTTCCAGCAGGACAATGCACCATGTCACAAAGCTCCAATCATTTCAAATTGGTTTCTTGAACATGACAATGAGTTCACTGGACTAAAATGGCCCCCACAGTCACCAGAAACCTAATAGAGCATCTTTGGGATGTGGTGGAACGGGAGCTTCGTGCCCTGGATGCGCATCCCACAAATCTCCATCAACTGCAAGATGCTATCCTATCAATATGGGCCAACATTTCTAAAGAATGCTTTCAGCACCTTGTTGAATCAATGCCACGTAGAATTAAGGCAGTTCTGAAGGCAAAAGTGGGTCAAACACATTATTAGGATGGGGTTCCTAATAATCCTTTAGGTAAGTGTATATGGACTATACACATCACAATATGTAAATAGGAAAATGTTGGCGTTATTTAGTCACTTATTGAGCAGTAGGCTAGCTGGAGCCATTTACATCCGGTCTTTGTGCTAAGCTAGGTTAGCGGTGGGTGCTTCAGACAGAGTTATGGCGCACACGAGGAGATGAGAATGGTGTGTATGGACTTATCTAACTCTGGGGGATATGGTGAATAAGCTAAAGTTCCCAAAAGTTGCCGTGTTCCTTTAACGATCTGACCGCATGGTCTAAAGCAGGGGTCTCCAAACTCTGTCCTGGAGGGCCGCTGTCCTACAGAGTATAGCTCCAACCCCAATTAAACACACCTGAACCAGATAATCAGAGTCTTACTAGGGCTTCTGTAAGACACTGATTAGCTGGTACAGTTGTGTTTAATTGGGGTTGGAGCTAAACTCTGCAGGTGTGTGTCCGAATCCACTTTTTCTAGTAAAACGACTGAAAAAATTGTTGACGTGCCAGGCGCATGGTCCAAAAGGGTTGCACGCAGTCTCTTAACCCTTAAATGCATGACTGTTTTGCCAAACATTCTTACATATTCGGGTCTTTAGCGACCCGGATCTATATCTAACATGGATAGATCTATACCTGTCACAATAATATATAAAACTCCTGATATTTGAGTAACAAGTACAGAAGAATAAAATAAAACGTATTTCGTTACCTTTTGGAGCTTGGAAGGGTTCAGTTTGAGTAGATGTTTTATACCATCATCACGGTCCTCGACAGAACTCATTTCCCAGTACATTCAGCATTTCCCTCATATTCGCGATCTCACGCATATCCTCAAAACTCATTTTCAACTTTTTCAAAATAAATATTTTGATCACTGACAGCTTCCTTCACCAGATCCATCATCAGTGACAGTGACACTAATATTTGATTGCGTTCAGTACTGTCTCTGCAGTAAATCGCTGAGCCATTTCAAGTTTTGCAGATTATATATATATGTATATATATACAACCCCAAATCAGAAAAAGTTGGGACAGTCTGGAAAACGCAAATAAAAAAAAAAGAAGTGATTTCTAAATTTACTTTGACTTGTATTTCATTGCAGACAATATGAACACAAAATATTTCATGTTTTGTCTGGTCAACTTCATGTCATTTGTAAATATGCATCCTTTCCTGTCATTCAGACCTGCAACACATTTCAAAAAAAGTTGGGACAGTAACGTATTTACCACTTTGTAATGTTGCCATTCCTTTTCACAACACTTAAAAGATATTTAGGGACTGAAGACACCAAGTGATTAAGTGTTTCAGGTGTAATTTTGTCCCATTCTTCCTGCAAACAAGTCTTAAGGTGGGCAACAGTACGGGGTCTTCGTTGTCGCATTTTACGCTTCAAAATGCGCCACACATTCTCTATTGGAGACAGGTCGGGACTGAGGCAGGCCAGTCAAGTACCCGTACCCTCTTCCTCCGCAGCCAGGACTTTGTAATGTGTGCAGAATGTGGTTTTGCATTGTCTTGTTGAAATATGCATGGACGTCCCTGGAAAAGATGTCTTCTTGAAGGCAGCATATTATGCTCCAAAATCTCTATGTACTTTTCAGCATTAATGGTGCCTTCACAGAAGTGCAAGTTACCTTTGCCAAGGGCACTGACACAACCCCATACCATGACAGACCCTGGCTTTTGGACTTGTTGCTGGTAACAGTCTGGATGATCCTTTTCTTCTTTGGTCCGGAGCACACGGCGTCCATTCCTCCCAAAAAATACCTGAAATACTGATTCATCTGACCACAGTACACGTTTCCACGGAGATCACGGTTGTTCAGCTTAGGTTTGCTCCCTTGTCCTTTACGCACTGACATTCCTCCAGATTCCTTGAATCTTTTAATTATGTTATGCACTGTTGAATGTGAAATATCCAAATCTCTTCCTATCTTTCTTTGAGGAACATTGTTTTTAAACATTTCAATAATTTTCTCACGTATTTGTTGGCAAACTGGCGATCCTCGGGCCATCTTTGCTCCTAAAGTATTAGACCTTTCTTGGATGCTGCTTTTGTACCAAATCATAATTACAATCACCTGTTGACATTACTTGTTTCAAATCACATCATTATTTAACCATTTTACCTCATTACTAGCCCTAAATTGCTCCTGTCCCAACTTTTTTTTAAATGTGTTGCAGGTCTGAATGACAGGAAAGGATGCATATTTAAAAATGACATGAAGTTGACCAGGCAAAACATGAAATATTTTGTGTTCATATTGTCTGCAATGAAATACAAGTCAAAGTAAATTTAGAAATCACTTTTTTTTTTTTTTTTGCGTTTTCCATACTGTCCCAACTTTTTATGATTTGGGGTTGTATATTATTTTTTCGTTTTCTGTCTGAGGTAAATATGAGTGAAACATCACTTCATCATTGTGTATCAGACATTTCCACCTTGTGGAATAAAGGTGAATTGCACTCATTTCGTCATTATAAATTTATTTATTATTGTGCAGATCAAAAAATGCGTACAATCTTACACACCTCGGGTTGTTAGCGACCCTATACAATTTTGACAAAAAGCTAGTGTAAAAACAGGCATTCAATTATAATTTTATAAATTTTTTCTTGTTATATTGTTTAAAATGGATTGATTGAGGAATACTAAGAAGGTTGATGTCTAACTTTAAAAAATGAATGAGGAGGAGGGTAGTGAATGACGTCTCGGGTCGCTAAAGACCCGAGGTATGCATTTAAGGGTTAATGAGTCATGGGTGTGTTTTGGGCATAACGTGCAATAAATCAATCAGAGTCTCATCTCCCTTTCCCTTTAAAAGCCAGTTGCGCTCGCACCACGGTGGATTCGCTATTTACATGCGAGCGGAAGGACTGCTTTAGAGAGGAATCTATAGGAGCATATTACTAACGCGCTCTTTAAATAACACAAAAACACTGCACCCTAAAAGTATGTACTGTTTTTGTGAAGAAAAGGTACATTTTGAGTGTGTAGCAGAATAGTAGCCAAGCTTTGGGACATACTACTTCGTCATAACTGCGTCTTTGACAGCTCTGTCAGCGTTCAAACTGCCCTGTCAATCATCTTGTCACAGTTCAAATCCTCCACATTCCATTTAATTTAATTTCCAACCGTATCGGAGAGAAATGTAGTAGCACGTTGATCTGTCAGTCGTGGGTCTTTCATGCAGAGATGTGTTTGCAATTTGCATAATGATGCATTTAAATGTTAATGACCAAACGTATCTTCACAATGCTGTCGCAGATGAAATATAATGTGGATAACATTGAAGAAATATCAAGAAATATTCGTCAGGTTAGATACTGATTGTTAAAGCTGCAGTGGTATGTTTTGCCTCTTTGTCGCCATCTCTGTTTGCAGTTATTTGTGGAATTATCATCTTTACGTGGGTTGTGCTTCGACACGGCTCCTCCGCGCGGATTAATCTGATGTTTTGAGGAGCATGTGCGGCTGTCATTCATCCACCGCACCGGTGTGGATACTTTACTTCAGAATCACAGATTCTACATCTTGGAAGTACGACCAAAATAAGGATTCGCAAAATGTCATCTGAACAAGTAACATGTCACTTTTGTTCTGACCAACTGAGAAAAAAAGCATTACAATGATTCGCTCTATCAGTGGTGATTTAATCTAACGATCGCTTAGCTCACATCACATCAAACCACTCAAATCATTATTATTGTTATACTTTGTTCTCAAATTGTTAATGTCAACAACATCAGCATTGCGTGACTGTGGTGAGGTGGGCGAGCGAGAGACGCGGGAGGAGCGAGCGAGACCGGTGCGTGATTGAGAATGAGCGTCACCTGCGAGGCTTCTCATGAGGGAGCCCGGAGGCATATAAGGACGAGCAACACCGGTGAAGGAGGAGAGAGGACAGGGCCTGTGTTATGTTTTACACTATGTGCGCTTCCTGTTTCTATTTTCATTCAAATTCACTTTATTGTCAGCCGGTTCCTGCCTTCTTCCTCCTTTTTAATGAAGACCTCGCTTCAACACGTTACAGTGACTACGTGTATTTAGTGTGTATTAGCGTTACCAGTCGATTTCAATTGTACAGTCTAATCTTTTGCTTTTGACTACGGGTGAATCTCCAGGTGTCACTGATGATGTCATTTGGATCTTTCTGGATTACAGTCCGCCATCAAAATGATACGCTTAATTATTCCAGCTGCTGTGAGAGAAGGCTATAAATGATCCGCCACCTGCAGCATCCTCACATGTGATAGCTTCTAGCTGGGACTCCTTCTTTAGTAATGACGCAATGACGCAAAGACGAACGACGCGATGTTCAGAATTTCCTGTGGAAATCTACCAGTACCACTCAAATTATAACACATTATTACAAGGTAAGGAGATGGTTATGTACTTGTTCAAAAATTGATTTGGGATAATTTTTCACCAAAAAAGGTTACGGACTGCAGCTTTAACGAAGACTATAGACTATATGGAGGAATAGTCCCGCCTTCTAAAATACAAGAGCCAATCGCTGATTGGTAAAGTCATTGCGTCAATGCAGCTGCCGTTAGAAGCTCCGGTTCCCATAGAAACCATAGAAAGACTCGTGTTTAGGACTGCACATGCGCATTGGCTCGTCTAGCCTGAAAAATACTGTTTGAAACAACATTTATGGGACAGTTCATGTTAGATTTTGTTGCTGATTTGATTGTGAATTTGGCAAGCAGCTGTTGAGATTCCAGGATTCCCCCATTCAAATAGATAGGACAACCCGAAAAATGGCTGCCCGGAGGTGTTGCAAATATGGCCGCCGAGTGAACAGACTTTCCTTGAAAGGGACTTTGTTATTAAAGGGGTGATGAATTGAGAAATCAACTTTCCCTTGAGCTTTTGATATATAAAAGTCATGGTAATATAAGGATATCCTCTAAGTCTCGGAACTGAAAACTTCGTTGTTAGTCAAAGGAAAGCTGACACCAGACCCAGAAAACGAGCGTGTGTGTGTGTGTGTGTGTGTGTGTGTGATGCACGGTTTGCACTTATATCCACCAATCAGGCGGGCCAAGTAATAAAAATATAACATTCCAATCAATCGCGGGTGGATGAGGGATAAATCATTGTGTTTGTTTGATAAAGACGTTTTGCGAGCCCTGTGGGACGAATTATTCCAGTTGCCGTTTTCCCACATGCTTCAAAACAATCTCTCACGGTGTACTAGCGGGGAGCTGAAGCTCATTAAATATGCAAATCTTATCCAATCCTAGCCGTGGACTTTTACTTCCAAGTCTTCAGTGCGGCACGCCCATCAAATCCGAGCGTGCAAGAGAGGGCCTCAAAACCAGCGTAGAAAATAGCCTATTACTTGCTCATTATGATGTTTTTGAATGTAAAAACCACACAAACGTCATAAGTTGACCTCAGACAAAAAAAAGCCAGTTCATGACACCTTTAATCACTCAAACAAACCCCTCTAAACATCTCTGATTATCGGACGCGCACATGCGTCATGTTTGTAGTTTTTAACACTTTTTATTTGTGTTTGTAGTTCGTCGTCCATCGTTGGAAAAAGTAGACCATCCGGGTATTTTTGGAATACTCATTTTAATATTACAATTTGTTACACACTTGCTGCGTTCCAATTTGCGTACTATAAAGTAAGGAATAAAGCTTGGAAGAGCCAGGATATTGTTAATATCTTATTTAACACTATTCTTCTTCCTGTGGCAGTGGCTGTGTTTAGCAAAGAACAGATCTCCTGAAACTGGTTCTTACCCAATTAACAGAGACGTTCTTTGCACTTTTTACCTTTATTCAAATGAGCTGAATATGAGACTTGAGCTTGCTTTGTAAATTCCCATGAACATAAAATCCCTGATGGGATTTTGTTTTATTTATTATAGCCTAAGACTTGAGCTTGCATTATAAAATAAGGCTTTCTAAGGGGAAAATGCAAATCTCACGACACCCGTCTTTTGACCGTGTGTTTAAAAATCAAGATCCAAGGATTGACATGGAAAGATGAAACTGTATCATTTTAACCATAGATGCTACAGAAATCACATTTAAGGGCGAGTGAAGATGGACAAATTATGATGTTGATCTCAGTGATCTCGAGTGCTGAGGTTTGTTGAATATTTTACATGAGCTGGTAGGATCAGAAGCAGATGAAGTGTTTGTTAAAAGTTGAAAGAGAACGAGAACCTCCTTTAAGTCAATGAGTTTTTTTTTTTTCAACCACCAGGAAAATAATCATAATCCCTTCGATTGAAAGAGAAAAAAGTGGCTAAACACCCAATGAAAACCTGCCTGATTGTTATTTGCAAATGCATCAGTAAAGTGTAAGCTATTATGGCTCTGGGCACGGCACAAGAACAATGTAATCACAGCACAACCTCGAACTGAGAGACTGTCACACACGATAGATGATGGCAAACTCTGCCCAACTCAAAGACCTGCTGTGAGAGGATTGGCCGAATGACTAACTTTAAGGAAGTGACGAATTCACTGATATTTAATAAAGTTATTAACCATGTTGAACAGCAGGCAACTACATTACCAATGATGCTGGGTAAAAATCCCACCAATCAGAGAGAACAATCCAAAAGATTTATTTAGCTCCGCCCACTCCCATGAAGCACTGCAAATTACGTAACGGAGTCGTTCTGCTCTCAAATTACTGAAAAATTCCAATATTTATGCAGATTTTGCAATAAACTTTAAATATATTGTTTTATACATTTAATCAACATTTGTCAAAAATATTTCCTGGAACCAATGCTGCTGAAAAAGTGGGCCATGCTTCCGTGGTAAGAGTCTCCAGCATCATTCCTCAAAAGATGGATGGTCATACAAGCTTTTTAAAAATTTATAGTGAATTTTCTCCTCTCTTTGTGGTCAGGAAGATTCACCCCCGATGCATTTGTGTTAAAAAATAAAGCAATAAGCTGCTGGAGGCTGTGAGTTACAGTGTTAAGAGTTGTTGTGTGAACACACAGCCTTGAGGTTTCATTTTGCTGTGTGTTCATCACTTAAACCTGGATGACAGACCTCTGATGGCATATGCTGGAACATCCTACAGACGTCCTCCAAATGTCCTTACTATCCCTGTGGGAACACACACACACACACACACACACACACACACACACACACACACACACACACACACACACACACACACACACACACACACACACACACACACACACACACACACACACACACACACACACACACACACACACACACACACACACACACACACACACACACACACACACACACACACACACACACACACACACACACACACACACACACACACACACACACACACACACACACACACACACACACACACACAGAACATCACAGCTGCCGACTTACACTACACCACCAAAGGTTGATGTGCATTCCAATGATATTCAATCGTCTGGTGTTGTATTTGATTTATTTCAGAGAGTATTTCAATACTTCACCCAACACACAGAGAAAAAGGGTGCCAAAATTGTACCTTTAGGGGTACAACAGCTTGTCACTAGGGCAGTAACCTTAAAAGGAAATCTTTGTACATCTTTTTTTTTACCACAAAAAGGTTCATGGTAGTACCTTAAGGTACGTATTTGTACTCTAAGGTAATATGCATCTTTTAGGAGTAAAAAAGGTACAAAGATGTCGTTTTAAGGGGACTGCCCCAGTGACAAGCTGTTGTACCCCTAAAGGTACAATTTTGGCACCCTTTTTCTCTGTGTGAAGACAAAAAAAAATTTCACCAGGGTTGTGTATTACAAAATATACACAACCACAAATCCAGAAAAGTTGGGTAATTTAGTAAAAACTGTAATAAAATCAAGAATCTGTGATTTGTTAATTCCCTTTGACAAAAGTACAAAGAAAAAATTTTCACTGGACAAATTAATGTTATTTTGTAAACGTGAACACATTTTGAGAGAGAGAGAGAGAGAGAGAGAGAGAGAGAGAGAGAGAGAGAGAGAGAGAGAGAGAGAGAGAGAGCGACAGCGCTGCCCACTTTTTCAGCAGCATTGGTTCCAGGAAATGTTTTTGACAAATGTTGATTAAATGTATAAAACAATATATTTAAAGTTTATTGCAAAATCTGCATATATATTGCAATATTTCAGTAATTTGAGAGCGTAAAGAGAACGACTCAGTTACGTAATTTGCAGTGCTTCATGGGAGTGGGCGGAGCTAAATAAATCTTTTGGATTGTTCTCTCTGATTGGTGGGATTTTTACCCAGCATCATGGGTAATGTAGTTTTCCCACCAGGAATTCTGCTGTTCAACATGGTTAATAACTTTATTAAATATCAGTGAATTCGTCACTTCCTTAAAGTTAGTCATTCGGCCAATCCTCTCACAGCAGGTCTTTGAGTTTGGCAGAGTTTGCCATCATCTATCGTGTGTGACAGTCTCTCAGTTCGAGGTTGTGCTGTGATTACATTGTTCTTGTGCCGTGCCCAGAGCCATAATCAATGCTGTCGCCCTTCCAGAGCCTCCCAGTGCACTATCAATCCTCCATCTGTGATTGGAGATCGTTTGAAGCTTCCTGTCGTTTCCCTGCGCTCGCGGCCACAGCTCCGTTCTCCGGGCCTTTCCTGCGCGTTCGGCGCGAGGAGGCGGTGCTAGTAATTGAGATTTATTATAAATAAATCAGAAATCATTTCTAATAGGAGATAGGAAGTCTCTCAGCTCAGATTTTCCCATCCGCAGTGAGTGATGGATCCGAGCGCGCGAATGGGCTGTTTGACCGACAGCCGGCTGATGGATGGGTGGAAACAGGCACTCAAAGGTGTCGCTTCCCCCTCTATCTGACCTAAAGCTCTGCGCTCTAATGGCTCTTACGTGACATGATTTAGGTTGGGAGGAGCACTGAAGATTTCTCACCAGTTCCTTTTTATCCAACTTATTTTGCAACGCCGGATTTTTTTTTTTTTTTGAAGAACCATTTTGGTTCCTTAAAGAAGAAGAACATTTTAATAATCTACTCAAAAAATATTCAGGCCCTTCATAGATATGACACATTTAAATTTTGTTCACTTTACTTACACATTTCTAATTAGGAGTAATACATATTTATACACTGAATAACATGACTACCTTCCTAATATTGTGTTGGTCCACCTTTTGCTGCCAAAACAGCCCTGACCCGTCGAGGCATGGACTCCACTAGACCCCTGAAGGTGTGCTGTGGTATCCGGCACCAAGATGTTAGCAGCAGATCCTTTAAGTCCTGTAAGTTGCGAGGTGGGGCCTCCATGGATTGGACTTGTTTGTTCAGCACATCCCACAGATGCTCGATTGGATTGAGATCTGGGGAATTTGGAGGCCAGAGCAACACCTCAAACTCGTTGTTGTGCTCCTCAAACCATTCCTGAAGCATTTGTGCTTTGTGGCGGCGCATTATCTGCTGAAAGAGCCACAGCCACCAGGGAATACCGTTTCCATGAAAGGCTGGACATGGTCTCAACAATGCTTAGGTAGGTGGGATGTGTCAAAGGAACATCCTCATGGATGGCAGGTCCCAAGGTTTCCCAACAGAACATTGCCCAAAGCATCACTACCTCCGCCGGCTTGCCTTCTTCCCATAGTGCACCTGGTGCCATGTGTTCCCCAGATAAGCCACGCACACACACCCGGCCATCCACGTGATGTCAAAGAAAGCGGGATTCATCCGACCAGGCCACCTTCTTCCATTGCGCCGTGGTCCAGTTCTGATGCTCACATGTTGGCACTTTCGGCGGTGGACAGGGGTCAGCATGGGCACCCTGACCGGTCAGCGGCTATGCCGCCCCATACGCAACAAACTGAGATGCTCTGTGTATTCTGACTCCTCTCTATCAGAACCTCTATCACAGCAATTTGAGCTCCAGTAGCTCGTCTGTTTGATCGGACCACACAGGCCAGCCTTCGCTCCCCACATGCATCAATGAGCCTCGGCCGCCCATGACCCTGTGGCCGGTTCTCCACTGTTCCTTCCTCTGAGCACTTTTGATAGAGACTGACCACTGCAGACCGGGAAAACCCCACAAGAGCTGCAGTTTTGGAGATGCTCTGACCCAGTCGTCTAGCCATCACAATCTGGCCCTTGTCAAACTCGCTCAAATCCTTACGCTTGCCCATTTTTCCTGCTTCTAACACATCAACTTTGAGGACAAAATGTTCTCTTGCCGCCAAATATATCCCACCCACTAACAGCTGATGAAGAGATAATCAGTGTTATTCACTTCACCGGTCATAATGTTATGCCTGATCGGTGTATTTAATGAGTCTAACATAAAATATTTAAATAGCGTCATCTACGAAATGTATTTAAGTTTGATCAACTTAATTTAGTTTGATTAAGGAAAGAGGAGCGCCTTCTGCGGATGCACTCAACAATTACATTTATTTATATTGCGACTTTGGAACTATCGAAAAATAACATAAAAGCAGAATTACGAAATGAATAGTAAGATGGGTGAGGAAAAAAAAAATCACCAGATTTGGTACAGAACTTTAGCAACTGCCTAAAGCAGCTGCTACTACTGTACTTCTGCACTCAAAAAATGTACTCTTTCACTCTTGTTAGTTGCACTCAAATCATCCTTGTTCACATTACTTAAACAACTCATGAAACTAAATGAACTTAAATTTACTGAGTTGTTTCTACTAAAAATGAGTACAGCTTTACTTAAGTGTTTGTCGGTCAACTTAACATTGCTGAGTGAAACAAACAAACTGGGCAGTGGATCTATAGTTCCCAGCATGCTTTGCAAGGGACTGCATTAGGAGAGAAAATGTAGCGAAAAAAGTGTTATTTTATGTTTTTCAGTAAAGGGAAAGATGTTGTTTATGTTAGTGTTATGTTCATTTATGTTGGACATTTAGAGGAGTTTCTGTCATTTTGTGGTTACCATTATGCAGAAGAGTGGTGCCTGTGTTTAGGCTGTGGGCACTCATATACACACATTTATTGGATGGACTTCCTGTCCTCAGTTAAGTTCTTTTTGCATTTTGGTTCTAAAAAAAGCTTGTTGTTATTTAATAGTTTTCCACTTACACTTGTAGAGCAAGTAGTTCATATAATAAGGTAAATTAAATTGATAACCTAACATAATAAACTTTTATAAATGTAACAAAACATTATTAAGTAAACTGCACAAATAAATATTATGTAACAACGACAAATTTAAATGGTTTGTATTTACTTAAAGATATTTTGTCAACTTTACTAGACTTTCTTTTGTTCATAGAACTACATTGTTATTTGTAAAAATTACTCAATATAGTTGCGTGGAACCACTTGACGCTGCTTTTTTGAGTAACTTTAACAAGTCATTTTTTTGAGTGTGCTTAAATTATTGTTATTTGTATAGTTGCTTTGAATAAAAGGGTCTTCTAAATGAATAAATGCAAACGCATAGCAATCGAAACTCTCTTGAAAAAGGTGTTCAATCTCGATGTTCAATATCAACTTTTTAAACCGCGATACATTAGTTCCAGGATTATTTGATGAATAGAAAGTTCAAAAGAACAGAATTTATTTGAAGTGGAAATATTTAGTAACATTATAAATGTCTTTACTGTCACTTTTGATCAATTAATTGCATTCTTTCATGAATAAATATATATTTTTTACATAGCCTACCCCAAACTTTTGTGTCACTTCAGAAAGATACAATATGCAAATGATGTATCATCTTAGGTCAACAATATAAGAGAATCTTATTTGAACACAACAGAGATTGGCTTTGATTGAATACTGCCCTTCTTCTGTCCTTTTCCCCGGACTCTCTTTGAGCTCTGATAGCAGGTCGTTCTGCCTCAATCTGATCCACAGCGATGAAGCTTTGATCTTGATGTCCACCTGCATCTGTCCTTTAATGTCAGAGGTAAGGAGAAATAATAATGCGGTCCGTGATGTACTTCCTCTGTAAATAGTGAGCGACCGGAGCGTATTATTTGCACTATGAGCTATGGATTAGACTTTATTCTGAGCATCGGGACTCGATTCATCCATCCTCACCCCATCAGAACTTCAAAGTCAAACTCCTGATTGACAATCCTGTCTGAAAGTAATGCAACTCGATCCCAAATCCCTTCACGATGAAGTTAAAGATTATGTGCGAATCTTTCTGAGCTAGGATCAAAAAGTCACATCTTTCCTCTTTTTTATTTCTGGTGGTCTGTTTTAGAGGAGAAGACAGCGGCGTACTGTGATTCTTCAGAGATGAGTGTCAAAACCATGTCTGCGTCACAGTTTGCATACTTCCACTATTCACTATTCACTGGGAAAGCACATATACTTTTAAGTATGTCATCAAGAAAATTTTAGGATTATGGCAGTGTGTCCAAATACTGACATGCTACAGAACCAATAATCCTAAACTTGTCTTGATAACAGACTCACTATCTTCATTATGTAACTTCCAAACTGCAGCTTCAGCCTCACATTTCTCACCATTTCTGCACAACTGAAAAGCTGAAAGAGAACTAATGCAAACCAACCATTTCTGAGGCAGAATGATTAATTAGATAGATTTGCAAGGTTTGTGGAAGTTTAGTTTAAAGGGTTAGTTCAACTCGTCATTAATTTCTCACCCTCATGTCGTTCTAAACCCGTAAGAACACAAATGAAGATCGTTTTGATGAAATCTGAGAGATTTCTGTCCCTTCATTGACAGCTACGCAACCACTGATGCTTCAAAGAGTTCATAAAGAGATCTTGTGTTACGCAGCACGTTTGAGCTTCAGCAAGAGGTTTCTTGTTCAGTTCATATGGATTAGTTTAAGTCCCCTTTCGAAAGGGAACTCGCTCTGCGTCAGCTGACGCTACGGGGAACGTCTCCAGCGTGAGGTGTCTGAGCTACTATCGAATCACGGCAATCCTATTGACTGCCTATCATGTCATCAAGGTGCGACCAGGAAGTATATAAGGGCGCCTTGCAAACATGACACCGCTTTTTCATCTTCAGGGACTGTTCTGTCTGAAATGCTTCGAGTTAAGGTAATCCAAATTCATTATTGTATACACGAGCCGTGTGTTTCTGCCTGGGATCAAGAGCATGCACAGTCAGCTCTTATCGAGTTGTTTGTTTGTTTGTATAATGTGAGCGCTTGTCAATCCGAGATCGCTCTGCTCTCGTCTGATTCTCTTCCTGAGGGGAGAGGGTTTGGCGGGAGGCGTCACGGTCCGAGGACCGGAGATGGGGCTCGAGGGCCAGCATTGCCTCTCGTGCGCCCCCACAGTCGAGGGTGGGGCAAAGAGAGGCGGACTCCTGGGAGAAGTAGGACCTGTGTATCACAAAACGCAGTCAGCGTTCATGATGGGTCTCCTCCCTGAGGGTGAGCTGAGAATTACATTGACCCTCACTCCTCTTCTTCATCATCTCCCCAGGCGCTTCTTAAATCCGGCCTAGGTGGGTCCGCGATGATGTGCTAGGGCCCGTCTGGCTGGTCTGTGAGTGCGCCCCCTTAGGCCCGTGGTAGTGGTACACCTAAGGATACATGTTGTGAATTAAGCTTGTGGGTGGATATCATGGCGTGACGCAGGCGAGCGGGTAAGTCCCCAAATGTCTGGCTATACGAAGACTATTATTTTACTGCCATTACATGTTCAACATGTGTTCTTCCTTCAGCCAGAAGACCTCGAGATATCATTGTGCTTACTTTCATGCGCGTGGGCTCATTTGAGAGTCGGTCTGTTTCAGAAATAGTCTCTCACACACACACACACACACACACCCTTACATCAGACACCAGTGGGATTGGGGAAACTCAGTAAAGTCAGCATTTCACATACTGTAAGAGGAAGGCCTGTATCAGCACTTGCAGACACCCCGCAAGCTCAGCAAATGTGAACGCGACAGTAGAAACAAGATAAAATAAAAGCTAAAGGATGTGAGAGAGAACGGTCGAGTGAGCAGAGACACAGAGAAGAACAAACACTAAGATATACTAAAGTGACAGATAGTGCCACATACACTATATTGCCAAAAGTTTTGGGACGCCTGCCTTTACATTCACATGAACTTTAATGACATCCCATTCTTAATCCTGAGGGTTTAATATGGAGGTGGCCCACCCTGTGCAGCTCTAACAGCTTTAACTCTTCTAGGAAGGCTTTCCACAAGGTTTAGGAGTGTGTTTATGGCCGTTCTTCTAGAAGCGCATTAGTGAGGTCAGGCCCTGATGTTGGACGAGAAGGCCTGGCTCTCAGTCTCCGCTCTAATTCATCCCAAAGGTGATCTATCGGGTCGAGGTCAGGACTTGAGTTCCTCCACACCAAACTCGCTCATCCGTGTCTTTATGGAGCGACGCTTTGTGCTCTGGTCAGTCATGATGGGACAGGAAGGGGCCGTCCCCAAACTGTTCCCACAAAGTTGGGAGCAGGAAATTGTCCAAAATGTCTTGGTATGCTGAAGCATTAAGAGTTCCTTTCACTGGAACTAATGGGTCAAGCCCAATCCCTGAAAAACAACCCCACACCATAATCCCCCCTCCACCAAACTTTACACTTGGCACAATGCAGTCAGGCAAGTCCTGTTCTCCTGGCAACCACCAAACCCAGATTCGCCTATCGGATTGCCAGACAGAGAAGCGTAATTGGTCACTCCAAAGAACACGTCTCACTGCTCTAGAGTCCAGTGGCGGCGCGCTTTACCCCACTGCATCCCATGCTTAGCATTGCTCTTGGTGATGTAAGGCTTGGATGAGCTGCTCGGCCATGGAAACCCATTCCATGAAGCTCTACACACTGTTCTTGAGCTCATCTGAAGGCCACAGAAGTTTAGAGGTCTGGAGCTGTTGACTCAGCAGAAAGTTGGCGACGTCTGCACACTGTGACCTTTTGGTAATATAGTGTATATTGGTAAGTGTTTTTCTATTGATTCAAAAGATAAACTTGTTGCACAGAACAGTTTAGCAGTAATCATCACTTCACCTGGCGAATGATAAAAACAACCTTTAATTTTTAGAGTATGGGTCTTTTAATTTTCACAAAAAAAATTAAGGTGATGATTAAAAATAATGTGTATATATCCTTAAGAAAACTGTGGTTCAGTGTCGTATAGAAAATATTGAGATCATTTAACTAATAAAACAAAGCAATACATTTTCCAACATTTTTTAAGGAAACTTAAGCAGTTTTGAGGCTTGAATTGAGGAACAGATTAAGATGATAAAATGAAGGGAAAAAAGGCTACCTAATCATTTTAAGAGAATTAGTTCAATTATGCATTTTTATTTAGAGACACCATAGATAGTTCCCAGCATGCTTTGCATATGGGTGGAAATGGATATTGAAATGAAATTTTATTTTGTGTTTTTGAGTGAAGGGAAACATCTGTTAATGTTTAATGATCAGTTATGTTTGACTTTTGAAAGAGTTCTGTTACGTTGTTTTGATCCATTGTGCAGAAGGGCAGAGCTTACCATTGTGAAAAACTGCATATACTTCTGAAGCATGTTGCTTTGTTCAATGAGCAATAACTTTGCAAATGCTGATGCAGTAACAAGTTAGTTTCCACTTGTGCGGTAAGAGCATAGGCTATTCATTGTTCAACATAACTCAAAGTCAAATATAAACAGGGCATTTCCATTCAATCCAATTCACACCCTTTTGAGAGTCATCGTAAAATACAAAAGCACATTAATATCACTAAAAAAATACACTTATTAAGATTTTACATGATTTATTCAGGTAGATTGCATTTAAAGAAAGAAATCCTTAAAAACTACTCAAAAATATAATGTGTAATATTGCTACCATAATGTTACAATAGTAAGATACCATAAATAGCAGTTTTTTTTTTACAGTGGATTTAATTTGGAACAATTTTCACTCACAAATTTCTTTACAAAATTGCAAGTAAAACATTAAATTAAATATGGATTTTAAATAGAAAGACTGTTACTTGTAAAATTAACTCCAATAATCTTTTTCTGTAAATAATCTGTAAAAAAAATTTTTTTTTCACAGTGAACTACACTCTAAAAAAAAAGGCTCGTAATCATAGGGGAACCTTTTTTAGTGCTATATAGCACCAATTTTGGTGCTTCAGTGGTTCTTCAGCGGTTCTTCAGAGGTGCTATATAGCACCTTAGTCAAAGAACCGGTGAAGAACCTCTGAAGAACCACTGAAGAACCTCTGAAGAACCGCTGAAGAACCACTGAAGCACCAAAATTGGTGCTATATAGCACTAAAAAAGGTTCCCCTATGATTACGAGCCAAGAACCATTTTTGGTGCAATATAGAACCTTTTTTTTTTTAGAGTGTATCTATATATTTTGAGTCACGCGTTTGTATAAATGACCATTATATAAAGATTTTCATCAGTATATTGAAAAGGGCAAATGTTCTTTAAACGCGCACAACATTCTCAGACAATCACAACACAATAAAAAGTCTCAAATTGCAACACACAGACTACTCAATTTTAATAATAATTCAAAATACACAAAACAATCTTTGGAGTGGCGCTGCGTCTAATGGAACTCAGCGTTGAAACATTTTTCAAGTCTCTTTTAGGACACTAAATAATTCAAGGTGCATCCATGCATTTATCTCTTGGGGAACATCTCTATTCCTGCCTGCGTCTCTCTCTCTCACACACACACACACACACACACACACACACACACACACACACACACACACACACACACACACACACACACACAGAGAGGCACACACACACACGCACACACACACAGAGAGGCACACACAGAGACACACACACAGCGACACACACACACAGAGACACACACACAGAGACACACACACAGAGACACACACACACACACACACACACACACAGAGACACACACACAGACAGACACACACACACACACACACACACACACACACACACACACACACACACACACACACACACACACACACACACACACACACACACACACACACACACACACACACACACACACACACACACACACACACACACACACACACACACACACACACACACACACACACACACACACACACACACACACACACACACACACACACACACACACACACACACACACACACACACACACACACACACACAGTCTTAGGTAATCTGTCTTTGTTGCATCTTTTTAAAGGTTCATTGAGTCTTCACAGGAATATTAATCAAGACGGTCCCCATCAGCCTCTGTGTCTCTCCACATCTGGACTGCAGACTCCTGGGACTCTTGGGGGTTTGGGAAACACGTTATTATGACACTTTTTACCTTGAACAGGTTGCAAAGAATAACCAGACTGTATATCAAATCTAATGACTGGTACCAAGAGACCCTGTTGAGGTGAATCACAAGAAACATGTCCGGGTCATATTTCAAACCATCATCTAAAAAAAGCAACAAGAAATTATATTTTGCATGGAAAATTAAAGACTGTGAACCTTTACATACATGCATACAGTCTAAAAAATGCTGGGCTGTTTCAACCCATGTTTGGGTCAAGTATGGACAAACCCAACCATTGGTTTAAATGTTTAAATTACAGTTCTAAACCCAATGGTTGGGTTTGTCCATATTTGACCCAAACATGGGTTGAAACAGCCCAGCATTTTTAGACTGTATATTTTATCTTTTAAATATTTTATTTCTTTACGTTTGGCTTTAGGTTTATTTAAGTTTAGATTTTAAATATAGTTTCTTCTTATGCTATATTACAAAGACATGAAGATGATCCACACTATACAGAAATAATCAAAAGTCTCTACATTACAACCGCAAAATATTGGACTTTTAACACAGTCATGCTTTAAAACACTTACTGTCCATCTGTCACTCAAAGCTCATAAATACTTCCATTTATTACATACAAGGCTTTATTCTGGATCATCAGGAGTTTTAAAATGTCCAATTTAGCAATGGCCATTAAAATCATGTAAAATCTAAATTTGATTGGAAAATGAATGAAGTATCCAATTTTAAGAACACTGCCGATGCAAATAAATCACATTTTGACTAATATTAAAACATTTTGACTATTATCTAAGGAAGCTGAATATGACAGGACATGAAGCAAATCAATATAAATTCTAATAATCTAACAAATGAGAATCAAACGCAACATTTTTCTCTCACAATAAATGAACGCACCCTACTTGCGGTTTCAGCTGCTTTCTCTGTAAATTGCTTAAAGGTGCAGTAAGCCATTTCTAAGAAACGCTGTTGAAAGTGGATCAAACAAGCACTAAAACACACTTGTAGCCAATCAGCAGAAAGGGGCGTGTCCACTCATTATGGGGGAGGGGCCTGTGTTGCATAGCGTGTGTGTGTGTGTGTGTGGGGGGGGGGGGGGGGGGGGCTTTCGGGTAGGGGCGTGTTTGTTTCAATGATTTCAAACATCAACAGTTTCTCAGAAATAGCTTACTGCACATTTAATGTATTGTAGCTAGCAGACAACATGTCATTGCTAACTCTCAGAGCTGCTAACTCTCTCACAATGCAGATTGATCTCATGAAATGGCATATGTATGACACGCCAATTCGTATGCCATTTCGGCGTGCTATCAAGACGCATAATCGCTTTTTAACGTGTTTATCAACGTCTTTTCATTCTACCCCCCTACACTGCCCCTACCCCTAAACCTACCCATCACACACACACACACACTGCCCCTACCTCTAAACCTACCCATCACACACACACACACACACTGCCCCTACCCCTAAACCTACCCATCACACACACACACACACACACTGCCCCTACCTCTAAACCTACCCATCACACACACACACACACACACTGCCCCTACCCCTAAACCTACCCATCACACACACACACACACACTGCCCCTACCTCTAAACCTACCCATCACACACACACACACACTGCCCCTACCCCTAAACCTACCCATCACACACACACACACACACACACACACACTGCCCCTACCTCTAAACCTACCCATCACACACACACACACACACTGCCCCTACCCCTAAACCTACCCATCACACACACACACACACACACACACACACACACACACACACACACACACACACACACACACACACACACACACACACACACACACACACACACACACACACACACACACACACACACACACACACACACACACACACACACACACACACACACACACACACACACACACACACACACACACACACACACACACACACACACACACACACACACACACTGCCCCTACCCCTAAACCTACCCATCACACACACACAACGCCCCTACCCCTAAACCTACCCATCACACACACACACACTGCCCCTACCCCTAAACCTACCCATCACACACACACACACACACACACACACACACACACACACACAACGCCCCTACCCCTAAACCTACCCATCACACACACACACTGCCCCTACCCCTAAACCTACCCATCACACACACACACACACACACACAGACACACTGCCCCTACCCCTAAACCTACCCATCACACACACACACTGCCCTTACCCCTAAACCTACCCATCACACACACACACACACACACACACACACACACACACACACACACACACACACACACACACACACACACACACACACACACACTGCCCCTACCCCTAAACCTACACACACACACACACACACACACACACACACACACACACACACACACACACACACACACACACACACACACACACACACACACAACGCCCCTACCCCTAAACCTACCCATCACACACACACACACACACACACACACACACACACACACACACACACACACACACACACACACACACACACACACACACACACACACACACACACACACACACACACACACACACACACACACACACACACACACACACACACACACACACACACACACACACACACACAACGCCCCTACCCCTAAACCTACCCATCACACACACACACACACACACACACACACACACATAACGCCCCTACCCCTAAACCTACCCATCACACACACACACTGCCCCTACCCCTAAACCTACCCATCACACACACACACACACACACACACACACACACACACACACACACACACACACACACACACACACACACACAACGCCCCTACCCCTAAACCTACCCATCACACACACACACACACTGCCCCTACCCCTAAACCTACCCATCACACACACACACTGCCCCTGCCCCTAAACCTACCCATCACACACACACACACACTGCCCCTACCTCTAAACCTACCCATCACACACACACACACACACACACACACACACACACACACACACACACACACACACACACACACACAGTGTGTATCAAGATGCATGTTGACTAAATTCAAGCATTAAAGTGAAAACAGTGTCTTCACTTTTATCTTTTTACACATTCATTTCCCACATATAAGTTAATGAGGAAAAGAAAACAGCAACAACAGACTAGCATGTTGACTACTTGAAAATACATTTTGCTCTCCTTTCTTTCTGGCCAGCAAATTTCTCAATGACTCTCTGATTAAAGTCAGTCATCTCAGTAGTGTCATGACGTTTGTATTGTTCAGTCAGATATTTGAGGTCTCTTACCCCCGTTGTTGTCCACAAAACTCCAGTACCGACACTTTGAAATAAAAGACAGGGAAAGCAATAAAGGGCATTGCTAACACACATCCAGCCAGCCACCTCCGTTTCTCATAACAAGCGCGTGGAGCTCCGAGTGCAGCTGCGTCCTCTGTCACTGGCCTGATGCTGCTGGATTTGTAAATCGCGTTGGTCCAGTTCGGGATCCTTTATTCTTTTTTTTCTTCCAGCAAATGCCTTGTGAAAGAATTTGATTTAACTGCTGCCATCTCTATGAAAGTGATCATCCTAACAAGGTTTTGGCGGAGTCGGAGTGACGATGTCGCCCGCGCACTTTCGCTTTAGTGGCCAAGAACGGAAAGTTGAATGACAGGTGACGAGAACCAATCAGATTGGATAAAATAACATGTCTCCAATCTGATTCGCCAGGGACGCAGCGACCTGCGTCCGGAGGAGGATTTTTAAGAAACCAATTAGAGACCAGCTTCAGGTCACATGCTCCCCGTAGATTTTTGAACTTGGATAGACATCCATTTGTCCGGCGTCCCTCGCGCATGAAACATATTGAAGAACATATAAAATAGTTAGCCGATCAAAGCCAGGTTTTATTAAATTCTGAGGCTCTTATTAACAGCTGGCACATCGTATGAGTAAACTATTTTATTTTTATTTAATTTTTATATCATTTTTGTATACATGTATATTTCTGGAATTTTGATGGGGGCGGCGCCCCAGCGCCCTCTATTGACATTGCTACACTGTGTGATATGTGTGCTACACTAGTGGTGAAAAGGTATATGACCATCCAGTGAATATTAGTTTCTGTTCCTCTCAATTCCGATTTTGTTTTAACTCCTACGGTGGCCGATTTGGTCCAAGATTAACATGGCTTCCAGTTCGACCTCATCCACATTCGACACGGTGCCATCGAGTGTTAAAACGCCAAAGGCGAAGCTTGAATTTACGGGTATGTCCCTCTTTGGCTAATGTACTTTCAAGATGGAGGGGCAATATGGCGACCGGCATTCGAACCCCTCACCCGTATGTATTTTCAATGGCATATTATAAACTTATGAGAATACTTTATTACTTGAAAGAAGTAAATATACATTAATTAGCACATATATTTTTGAAAGAACTAAGTGTTTTTAAGCTAAGAATAAACTAAAAAAGTTACACAGTGTAGCTTTAAACTGTGTTCCGAAGATGAACGGAGATCTTACGGGTGTGGAACGACATGAGGGTGAGTCATTAATGACATAAGATTAACAAGATTAATTTGGAAACTAGGGTTTATAGATGTCAATACAAGCGGGAGAAGCCTCATGTTACGGTCGTCATGATCGCAGATGACAGCATCCAGGATCAACACTGTTCATGTACCGCAGGGTAAGATTAAATTCATTTACATTTAACCATCTTAATATGGAAAGATGCACTGAAATGTAGACCTTCGTTTATGTGTTTTGACCTACACTGTTACATGACGTGAGAACAGTTAGCTATTTCGGTTTGTATGTTAGCATAGACTCACTAACTTTAATCGTAACAATGAGAGAATGACAACCAGAAAATCCTCTCAGGACACCTGGAATCAGTGTAACAGTCTCCCAGACACATCATTTTACCATGGTTGTAGCATAAACACCATCAAACCGATGAGAGCTTTGGATTTTCCCATATTTCTCAATGGCGCTGAAACCTAAAGATGTCCGATTTCTGGTCCCCGTGCAACTGATACTCAACTGCCATTGGCTCATCTGCGTTCGAGGGGAGGGGCTTACCAATAGGTCAATTCTGCTAGTTAGTGTCAGACTTTTCTAGTATTCTTCCAGTTCTCGGCTTGTTCTCTCAGTTTTGTCGGATCGCACATTGAGAGCATGAAAGGAATTTAAAGCGCAGTCAAATGAAGGCATATTTAAATTTGACCCTGCCGAGAGTTTGTGCCGATACAAAATAATCGGAATAAAGATGGAGAAAATGACAAGCTGGTGCCAGAGAAAGCACTGCACATACATTGCTTTCCATAGTGCACACATATCTGATCATTCATTTTCAAGATTCAAGATTCAAGATTCAAGAGTTTTATTTGTCACATACACAGTTATATACACAATATACAACTGGCAGTGAAATGTAAACAGGTCCGCTCCATGGACAGTGCAAATAACAGTTACAAGAAATTAAATAGAAATAGAATAAAATTAGAATAAAAAGTATTAACATAAGTAGAATTATAAATAAATCAAGTAAAAGATAAAAATAGGAAATAAGATAAAAATAAAAATATAAAAAATATGTGGATATGATAAGTGAGATAAACTGTAGACTTAAAAATAAGTGGTTAACATAAAATATATAATATGTATATATAAAGAAGTATAATGTGCAAGGTTTATTACAGGTTGTTACGCAGTAACAATAGGGACGTAAAGTGCAGTGCAATTGCAGTGTGTGGATGTTAATGTTAAAAGACTGGATGTTTATGTGTGTGCGGGGGTGAAGTGAGTCACGTGACTGAGTTCAGGAGTCTGATGGCCTGGGGGAAGAAACTCCTCCTGAGTCTTTCAGTCTTTGCCATCAGGCTACGGAAGCGCTTACCAGATGGCAGCAGGGTGAAGTGAGAGTTTGCAGGGTGATTAATGTCTCTGATGATTTTAGTAGCTCTACCTCTGCAGCGTTTGGTGTAGATGTCCTGCAGAGACGGGAGAGCTGAGCCTGAGATGCGCTCGGATAAGCGCACCACTCTTTGCAGGGCTTTGCAGTCGTGACTGGTGCTGTTCCCGTACCACGCTGTGATGCACTGAGTCAGGACACTTTCTATCGCCCCTCGATAGAAAGTTTTCAGGATGGCTGGTGAAACCCTGAATTTCCTCAGCTGGCGCAGGTGGTACAGTCTTTGCCTGGCTTTTTTCACCTGTGTCTGGATGTGTGTAGTCCAGGTCAGATCCTCGGAGATGTTCACACCCAGGTATTTGAAGCTACTCACTCTCTCTACCGGTGTCCCGCTGATCATGAGAGGGGAGTATGACCGATGCTGTCTCTTCCTGAAGTCCACAATCAGTTCTTTGGTCTTGTTAACATTCAGAGAGAGACAGTTGTCCTGGCACCATGATGTCAGTTGCTCCACTTCGTCCAAGTATGCCGTCTCATTGTTGTTGGAGATGAGACCCAGGACAACAGTATCATCAGCAAACTTGATGATCGAGGTGGAGCTGTGTGTGGACAAACAGTGTGGACAAACAGTCATTTAATTCATCTGAGAGGATTGAATTAAACCCCAATGATATATTTCAGAACGGAACAAGCACTCATTATACATGTTGCTCATTCCTCATTGGTCAGAAGGGGCTGTACTAAAGAGAGGTGCATCATGGATCTTCCTGCATAAAGTCAGATTGTTTCTGAACTGATTTTTGTAGTTTTGTAGTGGACGTCTGCACTCCTTTAAGTATTCACAAAGCCATTAAGCTTTCAAAAAACCACAACAGGGTGTTTATGTGCTGATGAAAATAAAGCCGGAGCCTGAAGCACTCTGGGTCGCCTGGGGACCGTCTGCTATCTGACATCCTCACTTTCTCTCTCTCTGTGTGTGTGTGTAAAAAGCAAACTTTTTAAAGAAGTCAGAGTTTGAAGAACTCATAATGTTAAGGTTGCTGTTGCAGCAGTTTTGAAAGATGATAAAGTTTAAGATTACACCTGGCAGCCTCTTCTGACGCTACGAGAACAAGTGTGGAAAAATAGGTTTTTACATTGAAGCAAATATAAGTGGTGAAAGTCATATGGCTTTGGAAAAACAATTGATGCATTGAAAAACAATTGATGTAGAAACATTTTTCACACAGAAATTGCTAAATTTCACAATTAAAGGGATATGGTTCACCCTAAAATGAACATTAAGTCATCATTTACTCACCCTGGTGTTGATGCTGTATGCCCTTCTTTCTTTTATGGACCACAAAAGGATCATTTTTTTTGTCCTGCTTGCGCTTGTCCATACAATGGTCGTGAATAGTGACTAGCATCAAGCTTTAAGAAAAAAAAGACGTAAAAGTTTCACAGAATGATCCCATGCGTCACATGCCATATATTCCAAGTGTTCTGGGTGTATATGATAGGGTTTGGTGAAAAAAACCCTGAAATTTAATCTATTATTTAATGAAATTCCTGAGCTTGGCCGCTGGTCTTTCGACTGTGCATTCATGAGACTTATCAGACTCACACTGAAAAACACGCAAGCTGTGAGAAATCAAGATGAACAAAAATGACAATTTACACATTTCAATAAAACATTGAATGAAACAGTGGTGTCAAGCCTTACTGGAAGGTAAAACTGAGAATCGTCCGCCTAACAGTGGTATGAAATGTGGGCCAAGGGAAGAATATAAAGGGAACACAATAAAGGTCCCAAAATGGATCCCTGGGGAACACCACACCAGATGATGAGACAGAAAAAGCACAATACACATTGAATTAAACATGACATTAGTAAGAAAACTGAAATAGTATTTTCAGTAATCGTTGTTTAAAGCTGCAGTCCATAACTGTTTTTTGGTTAGAAGTGATCCAAAATCAATTTCTCCTTACCTTAGATTAATTCACAAGGTTAAGCTTAATAACGTGTTATAATTTGAGTGGTTTGATGTGATGTGAGCTAAGCAATCGCTAGATTCAATCGCCATTGGTCAATCTCAGTTGGTCAGAACAAAAGTGGCAGACAGGTTACTTGTTCAGATTACATTTTGCGGGGAAAATTCTTATTTTGGTCGAACTTCCAAGACGTAGAATCTGTGATTCTGAAGTAAAGTATCCACACCGGTGCGGTGAATGAATGACAGCGGCACATACTCCTCAAAACATCAGATTCATCCGCGCGGAGGAGCCGTGTCGAAGCACAACCCACGTAAAGATGATAATTCCACAAATAACTGCAATTGCTGGTTTCAAACAGAGATGGCGACAAAGAGGCAAAACTTGCGGACTGCAGCAGTGCAGCTTTAAGTTAGCTTGGCTCCGCCCTCCTACGTATTTCCGCTCAATTTTCATTTTATTTCAGTTCTCCGTCAGGGATTGCGGTATATTCTCTGGTTTTCTCCGGTCAAATTTTAAGCGGTCCAATCAGCGAACAGAGGGAGTGGCTGAGAACGATGACATTGATGTCGTGAGCTAGTTTTAGATGACATACGTCATGACCAAACGTTAGCGATTGGTTATGGCTGATCCAGAGTGGCTCTTGCCAGATCCAATAGTTTTAAACTTCAACAGAGTACCCGCCTTCAAGGCCAGACTCTTGGCAGATCCAATAGTTTTAAACTTCAACAGAGTACCCGCCTTCAAGGCCAGACTCTGTACAAATGAAATGTACGAGAGTCTGGTAGGACCAAGCTAGCTTTAAGTAACAGCTCCGATTTTTTTTTGTTTTTTTTACCTTGTTAGTAACAATTTCTTGTCCTTTAATCCTGATCTAGACCATTAAACTCACTTAACACCCGATTTTAATCCGTGAAAAGTGCCATGAAACATTCAAATGGGATTCCAAACGTTTTTAGTAAACACAGACATCTGGAAAGCGTATAAACACGCGGCGGGTACAAGCACAAAGCTGCAGTTTTATCAAAGGCTGTGGACGGAGACAGATGGCTCTGAGCGGGACGCGTGCGTGTGCGTGTGCGCGTGGGACGGCCGTACCGCAGATAAGACGAGACGAGAGCTCTAAATCACCGGTTATCTCCCGCAGACCGCAGCTGCGTGCTAATGGTCATCACAGTGGGCTCACAGCGAGCTGACAGCAAACGCTAAAACACACCCCAGGGAGAAGAAACGGCCAGAGAAGAAGAAATCTACCAGCAGTTTATATAGGCTTATGCAATAACGCAATTACTGGGGAATCACAGGGCGGTTAACCATAGTTAACATGAATTGACTATGACCTGAACGGACAGGCCTTTCAGACAGCAATAGCATCATTTCAAATGTAGAACTTCATTTGTCAAAAATGCAAACTAGCTATAGTTCAAAATGAAATCTCACATTCATGGCGTTTCTCCCATGAAATGCAAAAGTGTGTTTTTCTCTCAGAAAGTTAGTCAGATTCATAATATCTGTCAATCAACTCGAACTGAATCAATTCACCCTTCGCTAAGCCCCGCCCTCTTTAGTTACTGTTGCTACGCATGTGCCTGTCAAGTCTATTATTGTATGCGTAACCCATAACCCGTGTTTTTCCAACCTTCTACCCATGAAAGTGCACTGGGAACGGCAGTCAAACCCGTGACTTCCCACCCGTAAACTCGAACTAGATCGATATTGTATATTGTATTCCCAGTTACGAGATCTGACGTAAGCCTCAGATGGTCCGCCATGCTTTGTTTACATCTATCTACCACACGATTCCTTGCACGCAGTTTGGCATGACTTTGCCTGGAACGCTACAAAGTCGTGAGTCGTGGTTTGAAGTCGTAACTTCCGGGCTCAAAAACCCGCCTGGAACGCAGCATAAGACTGATAGATGTTCCACGCCTAGTTACGGTTGCTAAGCCACGAATGGCTTGTGGCAGTTTTCGGGCGTGGCTTAGCGAAGGGTCAATTCAATGTTCAACGATTATTCTGCATCGTTACTCAGCACTGAAAAAAAAGTGTGTTGGATTTATATGATTGAATTGTGTACCTCTGTCCCACATGAAGCATTTAAGTTAAACAAACATCATTTGTTCATGTAACTTCAACATCATGGAATGAATAAATTTTAAGCGACTCAAAGTGAATTTTATCTGGCAAATGCTCCACTCTTCTCCACTGTAATTTAAATTGTTCTAATAATTCCAACATAATTGAACACTATTAAACACAATCAAGTCTCCCTCTTTCTCATCTTCCTCAATAATACATCAAATAACACTTTAACATATAAAATAACAACATTTACTCTCTCTTGATTTAGCCATATCAAAGCATGCTGAGAACTAACAAGCCCCGCCGAGTTTCAATTAATGCAACACAAATCATTCATGTAATCTCAACACAAATGGATTAAATAAAATTCAATTTGACTTATATTTAAGTGGATTGAACACAATCAAATTAAGTTAGGACAAAATGTATAGCAATTGTGTTGCTTTAGCTCATTTAAACTTAGCAATTTGTAAAAATATATATATTTTTTCAGTGAGAAATGTCCTCTGTGTGGCATTATTATATGTAAAATGATTTAGTAAAACATACAGTATTTACACAAATATTGCGGTTTATAAATATCTAGTGTTATATTGGTGCATACACATGAAAAATGCATGAATAAATGTTACTTTGTATTCATTAAGTTAAAAGATAATTTTATATCTAGATCTAAATGCTTCCTGACTGAATACAAAATCAATCAACATTTAAACATTGCAGAGGAAATGTATTAATGTAATAAAATATGTATTGAATATAGTCAAAAGCTGAACCCCCAAAAAATGTTGCCTGGTCTGATGAGTCTCGATTTCTGTTGAGACATTCAGATGGTAGAGTCAGAATTTGGCGTAAACAGAATGAGAACATGGATCCATCATGCCTTGTTAGCACTGTGCAGGCTGGTGGTGGTGGTGTAATGGTGTGGGGGATGTTTTCTTGGCACACTTTAGGCCCCTTAGTGCCAATTGGGCATCGTTTAAATGCCACGGCCTACCTGAGCATTGTTTCTGACCATGTCCATCCCTTTATGACCACCATGTCCCCATCCTCTGATGGCTACTTCCAGCAGGATAATGCACCGTCACAAAGCTCGAATCATTTCAAATTGGTTTCTTGAACATGACAATGAGTTCACTGAACTAAAATGGCCCCCACAGTCACCAGATCTCAACCCAATAGAGCATCTTTGGGATGTGGTGGAACGGGAGCTTCGTGCCCTGGATGTGCATCCCACAAATCTCCATCAACTGCAAGATGCTCTCCTATCAATATGGGCCAACATTTCTAAAGAATGCTTTCAGCACCTTGTTGAATCAATGCCACGTAGAATTAAGGCAGTTCTGAAGGCGAAAGGGGGTCAAACACAGTATTAGTATGTATTCCTAATAATCCTTTAGGTAAGTGTATATATATATAAACAGGTGCTGGTCATATAATTAGAATATCATCAAAAAGTTTATTTATTTCACTAATTCCATTCAAAAAGTGAAACTTGTATATTATATTCATTCATTACACACAGACTGATATATTTCAAACATTTATTTCTTTTAATTTTGATGATTATAACAGACAACTAAGGAAAATCCCAAATTCAATATCTCAGAAAATAAGAATATTGTGAAAAGGTTAAATATTGAAGACACCTGGTGCCACACTCTAACCAGCTAATTAACTCAAAACACCTGCACAGGCCTTTAATGGTCTCTCAGGCTAGTTCTGTAGGCGACACAATCATGGGGAAGACTGCTGACTTGACAGTTGTCCAAAAGACGACAATTGACGCCTTGCAGAAGACACAAAAGATCATTGCAAAAGAGGCTGGCTGTTCACAGAGCTCTGTGTCCAAGCACATTAAAGGACAACTCCGGTGAAAAATGAACCTAGGGGTAATTAATACATGGTTACCGAGTAGATCGTTCTCTGGGATGCGTTTTCATGAAAATCGAATGTAAAGAGTTTTATCTCTAAAAAGAGATTAGCTTATAACACGAGTAAATGGGGCACAGGGTAAGTAAAATTAAATCGCTAGTTAATACCACTAACAAGGCTCAAAATAGCCCCACACTAACACGGTAGCATAATGAGGGTCCCTACATGCAAACCGAAGCATTGAGAACTTTGTAAGTGTTAATAAGAAGATACTTTATAAAGACAGAATATTACGTGTACACAGACAGGCAGAGATGTATAAAATACTAGAGACACATACTTGAGTAAAAGTACAAGTTCCTTATCAAAAAAGTGACTTGAGTAGAAGTTGAAGTGCTCTTTAAGCACCACACTTAAGTAGAAGTACTAAAGTATTCAACATTTTTTGTACTTAAGTATTGCAAGTAGTTTATTTTAAAATGTACTACTCAATACTGAAAGTAAAAATACAAGTATTGTGTTATGTAGTTATTAAAGAAAGTAGTCAAAAGTTTGAACATCATATTGTTTTTATTATTTCAAATGATTAAGCTAAAGGACAATCACAATGTTGGTAGGTAATTTTTCTACACATTGTCATATAAATAACCTGAAAATACTGTAGTTCATTAAGATGAAATCTTACTATAACCACTCTTACTAAAATAAAATGGGGTAAGCACACTTATATTCTCATTTCAAGAGGTGTTCTGAGTAAATGATTTGTTTGTAACACTTTACAATATGGTTTGATTTGTTAACATTACATTAGTTAATGTATTAGACTAATAACTAACATGAACTAACCATGATCAATACATTTGTTACTGTATTTATTAATCTTTGTTAATCTTAGTTAATAAAAATACAGCTGTTCATTGTTTGTATATGTTACTTCACAGTGCACACTAACTATGTAAACAAATAGAGAGCAATTTGAGCGCAAGACGCTCATGTTGTTTTAAAGACAGTGAATGCGCGCTTGCGGGGCTCTCTCGCGCGCTCTCTCTCTCTCTCTCTCTCGCGCGCTCTGTCTCTGTCTGTCTCTCTCTCTCTCTCTCTCTCTCTCTCTCTCTCTCTCTCTCATGCGCGGTAATGTGGGTTTGGAATGGAATGATTCGTAACATTTTTATAATT
>NC_137105.1:4927879-4935379 GCF_949357685.1 Gobio gobio
ACCGCATCAGTGAGAGCAGCAATAGTGCGGGTGAGACGCATGGCATCAAGCTGACGCAAATCGACCCGCGGTTCGAATCCACCTTTTGCCGAACTCACTCTACTCCCTTTTTCCATCACATATCAGATCGGAAAGGCAATTATTTCCAATAGAAATGAAGAAAATATTAGAAAAGTTGAAATAAAGCATCTAACATGTGTTTAATAATGGTTAAGGGTTTGTGCACAGACGTGCTGAATTACAGACGGTAAAAGTGAGTGGGTCCAATATCATTGATCGTAAAAAGTGGGTGGGTCTTTTCCCGCACACATACAATGGTTCCGACGGCCATGATCTATAGCAGCTCTGGAGAAAACACTCATGTCATCGTCCAGCTCACTTCAGTTCTCATATAGTGCCAATGCAGTCAGATCAATAATAGTTTTGAAACGTATAATACTATTTCTTTCAAGAACAGTTCAACTTCTAGATGTATAGAGTGAGCTCTTAGTATGTTCTGCTGCCCTACATAAGTTTAGCTATAGAATGAACTAACAAAACCAACAACTAAAATAATAATCCAGCATCAAATGAGACACATGATGTAACATCACTTATTTTAGGCTTTGCTTTTCAAGGTAATTCCTCGATTTCTTACAAAATATCTTTTGTCCACTGTGCTTTCCCAAAACAGGCTCCTCAGCGGTCTTACACTGCGGTCTTTCAGTCAGTGTGGCCAGTTCTCCTTTGGCTATATGAGCCTTAAAATGTTCAATTACAGCTGTAACTTCAGCATTTGACCAGCACACGTTTTGTCCTTTCAGTTTCTGCCTCGCTGTCATTGTCTGTACAGAAGAACACATGCTTTAGTAAGCTCTAACTAAATGAGAGCTCCTGTACTTACACTGATGGAGGTATTCTGATTTAAACCTCAGGTACCTTGAGAAACTTCAGTGGTTTTCTCAATGGGCATCTTCTGAACACCTGGAAGAAATCAGTTATACACTGATCAGAAACTCAGATATAACGCAAACCTGTATCTAGATCTTAAAACTGAATATACACCTGATATCTAAAAAAAAAAATCACATTTCAAATGACATTCAAATTATTATTCTGGAGAAGAAATGTTATATTAAACACCTCCTTTTTAAGTTTTTGACCAACATGAACATGATCAACTTATTGGTATAGGCCAGAATTACAATGTTGGTGCAACACCGATTCCATTAATGTTCTTCTAGAAAAGTTTCACTATATAAAAGTGCAAAAATCTGATTATTGATAACTGATTATTACAATTAATGGCAAAAGGAATGTTTAGAAATGTAAACTGATATTACCTACTGACACACTGCAGCATTATATATTATAGATCTATATATACACACACACACACACCGTATATATCTGTCTTAAAACCACTGGCTTAAAATGAACATTTCTAACGCATCATCTTACTCTAAAGGTACAAATTCTGTTGTGTACCTTATCAACATTATTTAATATTAAGCCATTGATTTTGGGCTGTTGGCAAACATAATTCTAAAGTGGAAACCATCTAAACATCAACAGACAGGTTGTTCATGTTTATACGCACTTTACTATCATTACTAACATTCAACAAAGCATGTATTGATGGATTTTGTTACCCTTGTTGTAAAGTGTACACTATTTCAACATTACCTGATGTGTTATTAACATTTGTAGACTCTTTATCAACATGACTTGTCATTAACAAAGCATTTATTATTATTTAATGAACCTACAAATGTTAACACATCAGTTAATGTTGAAATAGGGTACACGTGATAATAAGGTTCTCAAAATCCAATAATATACATGCTTTGTTTTAATAATGTTGATAAGGTATACAACAGCATTTTTACCTTTAGAGTAAGATGGTGAGTTAGAAATATTCATCCGTAGTGTGTGTGAACTGCTGTGTAAACTAATGTAAATATGTACAGTAAGATAACCTTACAAAAACAGTAAAGCTACAGGCATTGTTCATGATTAGTTCATGTTAACTAATGCATTAACTAATGTTAACTAATACAACCTTATTGTAAAGTGTTACCATAATAACTATAATACTTTTAGATCACTATTATTATAATTGTTGCTAAGATACTAATATACTACTACTGTCAATGAAAAATGTATATTTTATAATGATTATTTTATTTTACAATACTTCCTTCTTAATTTCTTCGCTTAAGCTGTTATACTGGCAGAAGCCTGCAGTTTCAGTGGAAACAGGTTTATAAACGCATCTTATTACAAATGGGGTGAAATACTTTAAATCAGCTGTCCACAGAAAGTTTGGATATAATGCAAATGTGCTAATAGAGTGTAAGTGGTGCTCGCTGCATGTTAAACTCAAGGCACATGTAGAGATGGAGTTCACTGCATTTATTGGCTGTGAAACGAGGCGTGGACAATGCCAGATCATGAGCTGATGGAGTGAGGAAAGTGTGCAGTTCAGTTTGAAACACGCAGCACAACAAACTGTAGACTTACTTCATTATCGTCTTGTGTGATTTGATAAGGGCATGAAGCTCTATCGTGCTTTTGATTTTAATTTCATTTTAGAGACGCTTTACCAAAGTGCATGCCGCAAGATACAAAGACAATTTATGTTATTACACAAACACATTTGGAGACGGAATTAAATCCGGTGACTCAAAGCACTTCAGGAGGTGGTCTGAGACGCATTCCAGATGAAACTGGACAAGTGTAAATGCAGATGGTTGTTGAAACCGCATATGGTTTACCACAACTTTACTCCTCACAAAACTGCCAAATTATAAACAAGTGAGAGCGTGTTTTAGGCTATATGACATGTTCTAGTCAGATATGACAGCGCTCATCTTCATTAAAAGTAGTGAGAATAAATTATTTAACCAGTGCTGATGCTACTCTCTCTCCTATTGATCTTGAAATTAGCTGATGATAAATAACATGCTTCTCATAGCGGTAGTTTTACGATGACGTGAACACCGTTAAACCAGCGTATAGCGTGGAAATAAAATGCAAAGGCCCATTTATGTGGCCAAGTGTAAATGGAATTGTTTTGACAAATCATATCAGTAAAAACACATGAAAAGGTTCTTACTAGACTAGCATTTTCTAAAATGATGCAATGCTCTTTTTATTACCATCTCAGCACAGCCTTGATCATCCAATGAGAACTGGTCCTTCTCAGGGCTCACCTGAAAGCAAGGTAAAGAAAGAAGAGATAAACATTCAACTACAGACAAAGATTCAGAGATGATCCAAATGAAGCAGCACAGACACTGGACTCCATCTGATAATAACAATGAGGCCGATATATATTAAGACTAATAAATAATGGATTATTTCCTGCAGCTTCAGATGTGTACTGTTCACCATGATGGTTGTGAAATGTTTGAATCACTTTGAAAAGGAAGACACAGTCAAGGTGCATCACAATCAGCGCGGTGTTACAGGGAGAGTTTGTTTGTGCATTCGCAGCATTTTGTGGAATTGTAAGCTGTAATATTTTTAAAATGTTGTGTATATCTGATTTATCTCAGACAGGATGAGTTACTGAACGCTGCAGTAAAGTGCTTCACTGTAGGCCAACCGGTGATCATCTCTTCCACACGCGAGCTCAAACAGCAATGCAGGACAATAATAACTGACTGTCATATATACATAACATTATAATGAGAAGACTATTGCAATAAGACGCTGTGAATTCTTTGGGTTTAGTTGCTGTGTTCCAGCGCTGTTGTGGGAAGAACGCGCTGAACAACAGGAGTTCCACATTTTGACAAACACAGTCAAGTGCACTTGTGCATTTGCATCAATGTGTGCAGATATAAGTCGTGATAGTAAAGTTATGTAGTATAAACCTTTGATTTCTCTCATATAGGATGGATTAGGATCAGTTAAATAACTCAGGCAAAGCTCTTCATTGTACCGCTGATGCTCATTGGCTTCAACGCAGAACATTAATAACAATAATTGGGACTGTCATATATAAATTACATTATAATGAGAAAACTATCTGAATAAAACGCTGTGAAGTCTTTGGGTTTAGTTGCCGTGCGTCCACAACAGGAGTTTCAATACGTAACTTAGTTCAAGTTCATCTATGCATGATTTTGTGCAAGTAGGAGTTGTAATATTGTGTTTATTTTTTATAAATATCGAATTGATCATATATAGGTTGTGTTCCATTGAGCTAAACAAAAGCGCTTGGGTTTATGGGTGTTCATTCAGCTCTTCAGCTTTAGCGCGCGCACCTCAAACACACGTTATTTGAAACCATCCTATTAAACACGCATAATATTACTGTAATTTTAAAAATATTAATATGTTTTCAAAAGTATTGATGCATTATTTATCAGAACTAGTACTTGTATTGTTCTTGTATCATTTTCATCAACAATATGAGTAAAATAATTCCCTTATTGTCCATTTGATTTGATTTATCCATGGCACAGGCATTTGATTCTTTATGTAGCCTAAGTAATGTTGCCCATGACTTGTTTGCATTTTAATTTTATTTTATTTATTATTATTTGTAAGGCAATAGATGTTTTGGGTAAAACTTTACAATACATTTGTTATTGCATTAACTAACATGAACTAACAGAGCAAAACTTTTGTTAATGTGAGTTAATAAAATATGTGAGTTGATGTTAGTTCACAGTGTGCACTAAATGAACAGATACAACACTGGATCATAAACATGTTGAGATTAACGTTAACTAAGATTAATAATCCTGTAGAAGTATTGTTCATTCATTGTTAGTTCATGTTAGCTAACACTAACAACATGAAAACTTATTGTAAAGTGTTGTCATTTTTTTTTTTTATAAAGAAAGTTAATTAATTTAATTTTTACAATCATATGATAGCCAATAGAATGAATGGCTACTGTACTGTATAGGTTTGATTTATGTTGAAGTGTTTGAGTCATGGCTTTTAAAGGTCCCGTTTTTCGTGTTTATTTGAAGCTTTGATTGTGTTTACAGTGTTCAATATAACATGTGTTCATGTTTCGCGTGTAAAAAAAACACAGTATTTTTCACACAATTTACTTATCTGTGTACCGCTGTTTTCACTGTCCTCAAAACGGCTAGAAAGATTTCGCTGTTCTATGAAGTCCCTCCTTCAGAAACACGTAACGAGTTCTGATTGTGCCAGCGGTTCCCGTGTTGTGATTCGACAGCAGCTTAGCGCACGCAGAGCGCACGTTACCGGAAAGGTCACGCCTTTCACCATAACGGGGATGCATGCGCTCAATGATCTCTAAGTACAGCGTCCCTGGGAAAGCCAAACAAAGGTGACTTGACTCCGGGATGAAAATAACAGCGTCTCGACGACATGGCGACAAACAAACTATACAAACGCAACCGAACGCAACACTTCCTCTTATCCACGCGGGAGCAACAAGACCACGCCCCCTTTTTCGCGTACTCTTGTGGGCGGAGGTTAGTCGACAAACTGCTCTACTGACGTCATTAAAGCAGGATGTACAGAGATGTAGAACAAACCAGCCGTTCGCTGTAGGCTTTGAAAGGGAACTTCTGTCAAATAAAATATCTCGCTTGGCATTGAACTTTGAGCTTTATAATTTCACAGGTATTATATATGCTCTAACAGCAACATTACACACTAACTAAAGTTTGAAAAATGGGATCACGAAGAACAGGACCTTTAATGATGAGCCTTTTGTTTTTGTAATCAGGCTCTCAAAGTATATAAAATTTGGATTTAGATTAATCGGCCAATATATCAGTTATCAGCTTTCAAATATAAAGAACGATCAGTTATCGAACTCTGCCCAAATGTTTATATTGGTGCATCCCTAATTTTAATTTCCAAAAAGAAAAAAGAAAAAACAATACCTTCTGTACTCTCTGTATCTCTGACTTCTGACTGGGACAGAGTGCGGAGGGATCAACCTCACAGAGAGTCTACAAAACATCAAATTAGACATGAAACACTGATGTAAATATGTGAACAGCCTAGATCTCACACGTGTGTTTGCTTGGTTTGCTCATTCTCTTACAGCACAACTCTCACTTACCTCATGTAGACCCACAGTAAGAGCAGCACAATCACCACTGCCTGATGACAGCTGGGTCTGACGGCTGATCTGAACATATGAAATAAAGCGTTACATACAGAAACACTTCACCTAAAAACATAATATATGGAATATAGCAAAGGGATAATGTACAGTCAGCCAGTAATTAATACAAAATAAACATGGACAGGATAATCAGATAATCATACATAACTACCCATCAATAAATATTTGCACATAAAATATTGATGAGATAATATACAAGATTACAAAATAGTTCAATTTCAAATCAATATTTCAAGGTAATTTTAATGTCTTTTATGCATCACATTAGATGCGTGTTCATTATAGTATGTCATGTTGTGTGTGTGTGTGTGTCTTACAACAGTTTTATGAGGACACCGTTTTATGAGGACATCATAAGAACATGTTCTTGATGTTTGACTTTGACTCAGTGTGTTGTGTTAGTTTGACAGAAGTCTGGTCTATGAGGACACTAGTTTTACCGGGACACTGGTCACTAGACACATTTGGACGGCACCTGAGCTCCAGTATTTGTGTGTATGAGAGTGATACGAGACACTGCGTCTGTGCTAGTTGCACAGTAAGTGATCCTGACTCACTTTTTACACACACAATCATAATTCAGTGACGGATAACTCTGGCAAACGATCTGTTTCTGAGCTGAAATCTATTCTATTCTTTAAGGAATAACTCAATTATTACATTACCTTCTTGGATACCTTTAGAGTTGCTGTATCTTGTTTGGTTTAATCTAATTCTTCTCAGTTATCATCTGGAAAAAAAAGAAGAGCAAATAAAAATCAAAACAAAATAAAGACAAATAAATACTCATTTTAGTATTACATATTGAAAGCCAATTTCAACCGAGGGTCCTATTTTTTTCTTCTTCAATTATTATATATGTTATAATAATTATAATAAATATTTTTGATATTGGTATTAGCCGAAATGAGCTGTGAATTATGGGTTATCAGTATCGATCCTAGTATTCCATATGTGCACCACAGTGTCCCGGTAAAACTAGTGTCCTCATAGACCAGGATTCTCAAACTAACACAACACACTGACATCCTTCAGTCAAGACAAACATCAAGAACATGTTCTTATGATGTCCTCATAATACGGTGTCCTCATAAAACTGGTGTAAAGCCACACACAACCTGACATACTGTAATGAACACACATGTAATGTGATGCATTAAAGCCATGAACATTAACTTGTAGGGCTGCACAATACATTGCTTTATCATTCATACCTATTCATGGTGGTGACATTGGAGTATAGCCCTATGTGAAGTCAAGCAGGCTATATGGATCATAGTTGATCTCTTATAGTGAAAACAGCCTAATAAACTGCTGCAGACTGTCATTAATTGCAATAAAACATCCAAATACAAAGAAAAAAAATCAGTTTTGTAGCTTTAACCAGG
>NC_137105.1:4940379-5002879 GCF_949357685.1 Gobio gobio
AGAGCGCAGCGTGGTGACAGAAAAATGAGAAATGAACGTGAAAATATCCAGATCATATTTCACCACTAAATCCAAAGAAAGAAATAAGAAATCACATTTTGCATAAAGAACACGAAGCCTGTTTAAGGAATATTTTGTAATTTTTCTGCAATTTGAATAACATATTTTCTGTGCCTGAATGGTTAATTAAAAATAAATAAATAAATAAAGGCAATGTATCGAATACTACTGTGAAAATAATTTAAATAATACATATTTGTATTATATGATTATTATATATAAATGTAATATATTATATAATAATGAAGATATACACACATATACAGTGTTGGGGGTAACGCATTACAAGTAACTTGAGTTACGTAATCAGATTACTTTTTCAAGTAACTAGTAAAGTGACGCATTACTTTTAAAATTTACAACATTTTTCAAAAAAGTAACGCAAGTTGACAGCTCTCCTGCCATGTTGAGAGAAATCAAGAATAATTTCAGAGGCGTTGTGTGTATACATGAGGGTTATTATAGTTCTAGACTAAATGTGTGCATTTATCATCTCACTTGCACAAAAAAGATTCAGTATTCCTCAAAATGACTACAATCAGTCAAATACAAAATCTAAATACCCTCCAATAATTAAATATGTTAAATAAAACAAATATTTTTATGCATTTAATCTCACTCTATTGACCAATGTCTTGCTGCTGACCTTCGACGATTTAGTTAAACCATGAGCAAAAATGATGAGTTGATTTTTTGTTTTTATTGGGGAAGTAAGTGTTACACTTTTTTTCTCCTGCGTCCTATTCTTCCATAATCCAGAATGGCAGCTGAAAGGTGTGTTTGAGCTGCACCCTCAACTGCACACGCGTGAATGTGCATTTTTACCTCGGCCTGAGGCTTATTATTTCAATTTTGGTGTGAAAGGGTCTTTCCATTTGCACAAAAATAGAACTAAAAAAAAAAAAAAAACCCAGCCCAGGTGAGAAAAAGTAATACAAAAGTAACGCAAAAGTAATGTTATGCATGACTTTTCTTAAAAAGTAACTAAGTAACTCAATTAGTTACTTTTTAAGTAATGCAATATTGTATATAATATAAGTAACTTTCCCCAACACTGTGTGTGTATATATATATATATATATATATATATATATATATATATATATATATATATATATATATATATATATATACACATATATATTTTATATATATAAAAAAAAAATATATATATATACACACACACACACACACACACATTTATATTATATATAAATGTAAAATAATTGCAATAATAAAGAAATACTAAATACATAAATACATTTAAAATGAATTTTAAACAAATTTTAACTCCAATTTGCATTAATTTAATGTCTCTGAAAGTTGTATTAAGTATGTTCTTATTTAAATCAGCTTAAATCAAATACTACCATAAAATACAAATAAATAAATAAATATTTTTCATAATTTTAAGTGTGAATAAAATTAAATAAATACATTTTAAATGTCAAAAATAATATAAATGAAGGTATTATTTCCTTTAGGCTTATTTGTCTTCATGCACAATATCATTTCTTACATTTTCTGTTGATTTTGTGGATGAAATGTGACCTGAACATATTCCCGATGTCTTCTGTGAGATTCACTCCAGTTTGAGCACAGAGAACGTGGCAAAGAAGGCAAGAGAATATTTAACCAAAAACAATTAAAAAAACGTTTGAATCGTTTGCTTCTGCTGATCTGAGAGGCGCTTCGAAGGCTCTTGATGTCCACAGCAGTCGATGAGATCCTTCTGCAATCTATACAAACCTCATTCAGATCAGACTAAAAGCTCCATCCGTCGGGCGATCCTCGGCATCGTCCCTGCGCTCATGATTAATCTCTGTTGTTCTATGCGCTCAGCAGCTTGTCTGCCTCGGGGTAAGTGGGGTACTTCACCGTCTCGATCTTCTCCTTCACTTTATAGGACGGATAGAGGCCGGTGCGTCCCAGTTTGCGGTTGACCCCTTTCGAGTATCCGTCCCAGTGGTTTCCGGCCACTCCGATGACGTCTCCGGGCTCCAGCGGGATGTCCTCAGCCGTGCGGGCCTGGTGCGGGTGGACGGCGATCTGATTGTGCGCGTTCTGTCCACCGAAGTAGTAGATGTCGTCCAAAGAGCGGAAGAAAGCCGAGGCGTCCGGGTGAAGAGTCTGCATGATCTCATAAGCCACACGGCACACCTGACACATCCAGAAGAACAACATCAGAAAACTAATGCTGACCTTCGTGTAAACTTTGACCAATTTTAAAGTATTGTTCATATTTATTAGCGCAGGTATTTGACCCTCTGAGGTTCTTCGTTTTCCAGTCACACTCAGGACCTTCGGGTCAAAAGTGACCCGACCCCTGAAATCAATTATTATTCTTTTTTCAGTAAAATCAATTAAATGTATTTTTGTTCAATAATATTTTTTTTGTGTTTTGAGAGAATTTTATGATAATAATTAATATTATATAAAATAAATATAATAAATATTAATATTTATGTAATAATTATGATCCATTTTTCCCCATTGAATATAATAGAACATATATATATATATATATATTTTTTTTTTTAATTATATTTTTATTAATGCTGTATTTCAGGTTAAAGTAGAGACTAGGCTTATAGAAAACAATTTTTGAAATCAGATGGTGGAAGCAGTGAGCATTATTATCATGCAATATCATATTTTAGCCACTAGATGGATTTACAGCTCTCTGTAGAAAGGCTTGTGAATTAGTTGTTTTTGCACATATTTGCCTATTTTTTTTTTAAGGTTGTGGATTTTAATATATAATAAGAGATTCTCAAAGACTGTTTTTGTCAAGTTTTTTGTTTGTTTGGTTGGTTTAAATGGTAATTTGAAGAGCCAGTTTTACTTTATAATACAGTCAAACCTGAACATTGCATTAGAAAGAGAACAACTGGAAAGCATTTTGTTACCCATTGTTTTAATTGTAACTTAATAAAAATGCAATTCTTTCAGTCATGCATTTTTTTTATTAACCTTTTATAATAAACATTTTCATTAAACACATTTTTTTGTATAATTCAATGAACAGTAACTCTTTTTATTTCACATATTCTCATATTTCTCTGTTACAGTTTCACCAGTCTCAAATTTCCCTGTGTGTGTGTGTGTGTGTGTGAGAGTGTGTCTATTTTGCAACCTTGATGGCTTACAGTCCCGCTTTCATTGCTTTATTTCTTACACTGATGAATAATTGCTTTTATCTCACACTTTTCACAAAATTAGCTTTTGCAATGACACACGTTCATTTGTGTGTGTGTTTTTGTGTGTATGTGTGTGAATGTATTTGTCTGTTTTGCACTCTTGATGTTTTAGAGATTCACCCCTTCACTGTTGTGTGCTTTTTTTCTGCATCGTGGCTGATTTGTACGCACAAAAAAACTCTGTATTTTCATATTTTTGCCAATTTCCCATTCATTTATCCTGAACGAGCTAAATCACTTTTACGCTCGTTTTGAAAGAGACAACAGAGAAACTGCCACCAAGCTCAAACCCTCAGCTGACCCACCAATCACACTCTCCTCCACAGATGTCTGCAAGTCACTGAGCCGGATCAGCGCGCACAAGGCTGCTGGACCAGACAACATCCCTGGTCGTGTTCTCAGGGCATGTGCGGAGCAGCTCGCTGAGGTTTTTACAGACATTTTCAACCTGTCTCTTGCCCAAGCAGCTGTACCATCATGCTTTAAACGCACTTCCATTGTGCCAGTGCCGAAACACTCTAACCCGAGGTGCCCTAATGACTACCGCCCTGTAGCACTCACACCCATCGTCATGAAGTGCTTTGAGCGGCTGGTCCTGGAACACCTAAAAGACTCTCTACCATCCACATTGGACTCACACCAGTTTGCCTACCGCAGCAATAGGAGCACAGAGGATGCCGTTTCCATGGCACTGCACTCTGTGCTCACTCACCTGGACAATAAGAACACTTACGCACGCATGCTGTTTGTTGACTTCAGCTCAGCATTCAACACTGTCATCCCAACCAAGTTAATAGCCAAACTTGGAGACCTGGGCATCAATACCTCAATGTGCAACTGGATTTTGGACTTCCTAACTGACAGACCCCAGAATGTTCGTTCAGGATCCACCTGCTCCACATCCATCACACTCAACACTGGTGTACCACAGGGCTGTGTGCTAAGTCCGTTTCTCTACTCCCTCTTCACCGCCGACTGCAAGCCTGTGTATGGATCTAATTCTATCGTCAAGTTTGCGGACGACACAACGGTGATTGGTCTCATCAGCAACAACGATGAGACTGCCTATAGGGAGGAGATCCAGCACCTGGCCACATGGTGCGCTGATAATAACCTGCTCCTCAACACCACCAAAACGAAGGAGCTCATCGTGGACTTCAGGAAGGAGTCAAGAGGCACACACGACACCATCCACATCAATGGAATGGCTGTTGAACGTGTCTCCAGTTTCAAGTTCCTGGGGATCCACATCTCGGCGGACATGTCGTGGACGACCAACACCTCCAGCCTGGTCAAGAAGGCTCACCAGCGCCTCTTCTTCCTGAGGACACTGAGGAAGAATCAGCTCTCCTCGGCTATCCTGGTGAACTTCTATCGCTGCGCAATAGAAAGCATCCTGACCAACTGTGTGGCAGTATGGTATGGGAGCTGCTCTGTTGCGGAGCGCAAGGCACTGCAGCGGGTGGTGAAAACTGCCCAGCGCATCACAGGGACTCCACTGCCTGCCATCGAACACATCCAGAGGAAACGCTGCCTGCATCGAGCTCGCAGTATCCTCAAGGACTCCTCGCACCCAGCCCACAGACTGTTTTCTCTCCTGCCCTCCGGCAGGCGTTTCAGGATCCACCGGACCAGGACCAGCAGACTTAAGAACAGTTTTTTCCCCAGAGCTGTCTCTTTACTGAACTCAAACCCCCGCTGATCCACTCCCCTCATATACTGATAACTCTCCTACCTCACATCCACCTTCACTTTGTTATTTGCACTACCGACTCTTTATTACAGTAACAACTGTTTACTTATTCATTTTGCACTACCACACCGTAACTGGATTATGCTCATTTGCACTGCCGACTGTTATTTACAGTACCTACTGTTTACATTTGTATTTTGCACCGTACTTCTAACTGTAATATGCAATCACTTCCACTGCACTTTTACACTTTTTTTCGGATAGCTTCTGTCCATAATTTATTGCACTACCTTAATCCACTGCCATATTCCTCATTTTAGCCTAACATATCATTGTATACCTCTATCTGTAAAATTCTGTTTATAGTAATAGCCATCTGTATATTATATTATATTCATAGTACATATCCACCTGTAAATTCTGTTTATAGTATTAACCATCTGTATATTATTCACTGTACATATTCACCTGTAAATTCTGTTTATAGTAATAACCATCTCTCTATTTATAGACATATTTATATATACTCAGTACATATCCATGTCCTGCACTTATGCAAACGTTGTATATCCTGCACTTGCTGCTATTGCACTTCTGGTTAGACCTAAACTGCATTTCGTTGCCTTGTACTTGTACTTGTGTAATGACAATAAAGTTGAATCTAATCTAATCTAATCTAATCTAATCTAATCTAATTTCCTATGGGGGTCATTTTTGACCCGAAGACCCTGAGTGTGACTATTTTTTTTTTCAAATCCTGTCCCCAATTTTTGTGTGTGTTCATATACCAAGTACCAATAAAGTCACCAAGTTCCGTACCATTCCAATGAAGCTACGATTTTTTACATTTTTTATTTTAAAAAATTTGGGTCAGAAATGACCGAAGAGCCCCAGAGGGTTAAAGGTGTCTTGCCATGAGTTTCTGTACGTCGTGGTTTATGTACCTGTGAGGAGAAGGTGCAAACCAGGAAGTCAGTCTGCGACAGGAAGTGGATGTCCAGGATGACGCCTCTAAGGGAATTCTCCGTGTATCGGTTGTGTAAACTCGCTGACCAAGAGATGGAGTTATCACTGATGAACTCATAGTCGGCGTACCTGAAAAACACATTTAAAATATGAAAAATACACTGCAATATTAGATCAGGGCAATTTAAGATGTGACCATGAACTTTAACGGGTCTTGAAACACTAAACTATACCTTCTGACATTTGAACAGCTTGTGTTTAACATCAGTGAAGACAATGTCATTTTAAATTTAGGAGAAAAATTTAGCTTTTTCCCACTATTTTCGAATTCCAGGTTTAAAATGAAAATAAAAAAAATGGAAGATGAAAATAGCGCAAAACATTTAGAATATAGTAAAATATGTGTTTTCATTATATAACTATATATATAAAATGAAACAACTGTAATTATAACTTTCATTTATATATGGTTACAAAAAAATAAATAAATTCCAAACAAAAACATTATAAATAAATAAATAAATAATAAACTATAATTACATTTAAATTTTTTGAAATGATGGGCAAAATAGTGCAAAATACATTTAAAATATCGATGACCTATCAAATATATATATGTTTTTTACTATATAATTACATATAAAGAGTAACAATTGTAATTATAATATACGATTACAAATAAAAAATACATTCCAAAAAAATATATTATAAATAATTAATACATTTTAGTTTTCAAACTGGAAGACAAAAATAGGTCACAACACATTTAAAATATCAATAACTCATCAAATATATATGTTTTTCATTATATAATTAACATATGAATTATAAATAATAATAAATTTAAATTTATATACAATTACAAATTAAATCAATCAATTCCAAACAAATACATTATAAATAAATAAATAAATAAATTATAAACTACAAATAAATGTACATTTTCAAACTGGAAGACGAAAATAGTGCAAAATACATTTAAAATATCGATGACCTATCAAAAATATACTGAATGTGCTTCACTATAAAATTACATCTAAAATGTAACTATTGTAATTATAATATTCGATTACAAATAAAACAAATACATTATAAATAAATAAATAAATAATAAACAATACATACATTTTAATTTTCAAACTGGAAGAATATACAAATAACAATGACTCATCAAATATGTTTTTCATTATGTAATTACATATTAAATTATACATTTTCATTTGTATACGATTACAAATAAAACAAATATATTATAATTAAATAAAATTTTAAACTATAAATACATTTAAATTTAAGGTCAATTAAAAAATGAGATATAAAGTAAAAATGTGTGTATTTGTATAATAATGTTAGCTTATAAAACCATGTATAATATGTATATTTCTTCATTTTGCAGCGTGCATTTGTGGAAACCTTTGATGCCTCATGGACCAGAAGCTGTTTTTGTGTTGTCTGTCTCTCTTTCTCTGCACTTTTGTAGCATTTGTCAGAATAGAGGGTTTCGTGACCCTTTCGGGACTCATAACTCACTTGGTTTTTGCTTCCTGTAACAGCGAGGGGTCGTCGGTGGCCAAATACACTCGTTTTTTATCCACATGGCCCCGTTGAGCCATGTACTGGAACTGTTCCTCCACATGGACCATGTACTCCTCTATGGGGTGAAACGCGGCCTCCGTCCCGACTTTATCCGTCCGTCTGACATGCACACTGTAAGACAGAGACAAACATGAGTTTATACAGCCAAACAGGATTTATCGGCTTCGGTCTACAGAAACAATTGAAACCATCCCTTCATTTGTCGCCTGAGATGTAACCTGCTTTGCATATTCTAATTGGCACCTAATTGGAAATCCTATTGTAACCTGTATGGAAACGGTATTCCCTGGTGGCTGTGGCTCTTTCAGCAGATAATGCGCCGCCACAAAGCACAAATGCTTCAGGAATGGTTTGAGGAGCACAACAACGAGTTTGAGGTGTTGCTCTGGCCTCCAAATTCCCCAGATCTCAATCCAATCGAGCATCTGTGGGATGTGCTGAACAAACAAGTCCGATCCATGGAGGCCCCACCTCACAACTTACAGGACTTAAAGGATCTGCTGCTAACATCTTGGTGCCAGATACCACAGCACACCTTCAGGGGTCTAGTGGAGTCCATGCCTCGATGGGTCAGGGCTGTTTTGGCAGCAAAAGGGGGACCAACACAATATTAGGTCATAATGTTATGCCTGATCAGTGTATATCCAGCAGAAGCCCATTGAGATCCATTAATGTGCTGCTCCTCTCACACCTTGTGTGATGTATATTTTGTGAATGTATATTTAAACATTATAAAATACATTAAAATGAGTATTTTTCAGACAAAATACTGAAGAGGAACATTCATTCCTAATACAGCCAGTTCAACTTCAACTTCATATGAGCATATCAACTCACTGCAAGTCCATTTATTCTTTTGAAATAATTTACCAGGTAAGTCTAAAAGTCTGATCATTTATTAGTGAAAAGCAGTACTAGCACAGCATCAACAAACACATGATGGACACACAACACACAACCGCTGCAGGACGACACACACATGCACTTCAATACTTCACTAGTGATGCTTTACATATTTGTCTTTCAAAAAAATGCAGGACTGCTTTCCCGCCAAACACAGAATTTTCCCAGATTTTCACAGAATTGTTTTCACTGTTATACCCCAGGGGGCGCTATTACTCATCTTCTGAATGAGTAAAGAATCTCCTGATCAAAACACAGGCGAAGAAGAAGCAAAAAAACAAGCAATCGTATGTGATCAGATACACATGTAAAACAGGGCCGGCTCTAGCTCTTTGGTTGCCCTAGGCGAGATTGAGTTTTGCGCCTAACCCTAACCCTAACCCAACTATAGTTGCCGCAGTGTATAGTTGTCATTTTCCTTTCTAGATATTATCCATGTTTTATATCTCAATGATACGCAAGCAGACAACCAAATAAAGGATTTCAAGAAGAAAAAAAAAGGTATTAACTTCCTTCCTGTCACATGAGACTGACGATTTCCTACCCCTACTTCCAGGAAGCATAGCAAAGGCAAACTCTCCCAAAGAAAGGTCATTTCCATGTTACTAATAAGTATTTTTTGTTGACACATATATATCTACATAATCATGAAGGTCTCTAGAATCATCCAAACAAAACAAATCTTACAACAGATCTATAGTTTTTTGTATACTTAGTCAAAAGTCCAAGCGGTAACTCTAGTTGCCGGTGGGCAAATTACTTGTAAGTACATACAATGGGGAAATGGGGTATACTGTGTTAACAGGTTAATAAATCAAGGTTTTTGGTCTTGTTCAGTGCTTTTTGCTTTTATAATATCCCACCTAAAAATAACTTAACCCTTTAACTGAATTCTCTACTGTACAGTAGACTTTAATTCGATAGGGAAAAATATCATATTTTATGACTTGTAGCTTACGGCCATTGTAATGTGGAAATTCAGACAAGTAATGAGTGTACATTTACATTATTATATGAAATCACCTTCTACAGTCAGCCATTGAATACTATGGGACTATTGATTTTTTTTTTTTGTAAGATGTAATTTTTTCATCATTCTATTTATTTATTTTCATTTAACTTTTTGATACACAATGCCCTGTTGGGCCAACTTAATGGCTGCACTTTGTTCTGCACTATGTTCCACCACTTTAAAGGTCCCATGGCATGGCATTTTTCTATTATTTTATAATGTTTCCTGAGGTGTACTTATATTGTTAGTATGATTTTTACATCATAAAATGTCATAATTTAGAAATAAAAGGCATTTTTTCTATACTGATGTTTGCCCTGTGGCTGAATGCCCTGTTTCAAGGGGCGTGTCTGCTGCGAGACTTCAGTAAAAACGGCCACTGTTGTGATTGGCTGACATCTTTGCATTTGAAATGAGCGGAGGGGGCGTGGTTTAACGAGGTCTACGAGCAGGCACGAGCTGCTGCCAGAGAGACGGATGGACCTGAGTTCACTTCTCATCAGTTCTCAGCACATCTCAGTTCAGTGAACTGTTGTAGTTACTAGCATATACTTCAGGTTATAAGTCTTGTTGAGGAGATTCAACCAATCAGCGGCAAAGTTATTGGTGACGTCAAACGGACGCAAGGTGACGAGCTAGAAACTTCCCGAACAGTCAGCAAGCCGAGTTAAGAGGAGAACACGCATCACGTTTTCCTATATCCTTCCAGTTTACCTGTGTGTGCGTTCATGATAAAATGTAAGTCTATTTACTTAAATGTGTTCTTTAGTATAGTTATTTGCCGTGTTACAGCTTTAATTAATGTAAATTGTCAAATTGTGTCTCTCCTTAGTGGCCTTAGCATTCATGTTGCACTGACTGCCATAAATATAACAGATACAAAGTTATTTAAGTTCCCTACGTTTATTATTTACTCTATGCTTGTGATTACTTAGTGCAATGTTAATACCTCTAATGAGTGTCACGTCAATATTATTGGGCGTATTTTCCGTAATCCTGCCGATATATGATGATGACTAAGCATTACCTCAGATACACGGAGAATCCGCGATCCTTGTTATATGCGCTTCATGTGTCATCTAGCGGTTAAGATCGGTAGTGCAGTCCAAACCAGGATAATTGCATTGATTGTAGAATGACATGTATATCCCTTATGTATGTATATTGCAATTATTTATTGTAATATGTTATTCATTTGTTTATTTCAGATTACACTCATACTAATACAAAGTAAAGTGAATAATCTGAATCCTGTGATGTGTTTTGATTGACACCCTGGGGCGAGCACAATCTCCTGATCAGCTTAGTAGTACAAACTCCTTTACAAGTCTATTTCTAGTCGGAGGGACTGTCACTCATGTCAGAAAGTTAGTAACTCTAGTAAATTTTGGATCAGCGCTGACTCGAGACAAGAACCGTTTAGAACGATTCAGTCCGATTTGGTGAACTGATTCGGTTCACTAAAAAGAACCAGTTCAAAAGAATGATTAGTTTGCGAACCGGACATCACTAATGTACCAGAGACGGAGCGATTGCTAACAAAGTTATTTATAGTAACTACTGAGTTGTGAGAGCGCTGTCTGTCAGCGCGAGTTTATTGTGTTTGTATCTGAGAGTTCTGAATAAACACGAGTCCCAGTCACACCGAGCCCGTCTTCATCATTATTACCAGCTTTGTAACACACGCAATGTACCACGAGTAAGTGTTGATTATAGCATTATTTTTAGATATTTTCCTATCATATGAAAAGTGTCAGTGACGCACATTGAGTACACAGAGCAATCAAAGACACAACAGCAGTAATCGAATGTACCGTAAAACTTCAAATAATAGCCCGGGCTTCTATTCACCCAAATCACCGAACTGCAACGGCTTGTATTTGAAACAGGCGTCTATAAGAGACAGGCCTTTAATTTAGTGTTGAGATGTTCAAGCATGACGGTAGGAGGATTACCACATTATATTACGTTTTATTTATAATTAATTTGAATGTGTTTAACAAATCATTTAATGTAAGAAATGTCTTAGATTATTGGCAGCACAAAAAACGAAACGATGTGACAGCAATGGGCAGAACAATATAAGTTAACGTTACCGCTAAAATCCATTCAGCGTATGAACTTGTTGCCCGAAACACATCAACAAGAAAGAATGAAGGCTACCCTGTAAAACAACTGCAATGTGATAGAGAATTACTCTATTCATCACTATCATCATCCCCGCGATTCTCCTCCACTTCTCCCTCTCCAGCCTCTGCTAACTCTGCCTGCCTTGCTCGCACTAACAGCTCCGCCCAGATGCGCACGGCTCTCCCTCTTTGAAACAACGGATAAGGTGATCCTCGCTTCCATCAGAAGCTACTGTCAGGCCACATACCCAAGGATAACATCCCGAAGTTAATGAAATATATCTCCTCCTTCTCCCTCGCACACACAAACACACGCGCACGTCTGCGCGCAAGCATTAAAGGAATTTTTCAGCCGCTCCGTATCCAGCTTTACCCACGCTTGAAATTTGACAACTGTCAGCTTAAATGTCAAATTATACTTTTCTCCATGGTGGTATTGAGAGAATTAAGAAAAACTGAAGACTGAAAGTTCGTTAACCTCTTTGTTATGTTGCCATAGTGATGAGTCGTTCATGAACGGTTCCGTCTGTCACGTGAAATCTAATCAAAACATAGAACAGACGATCTGACGGGTTTGAGAAGATCAAATACAGCCCGATACTGAAAAACAGACCCGGCGTCTATTTGAGACCAGCCTTTATTTACCCAAACCTGTCGTCACACCAGGCGTTTAAAAGAGACAGGCGTCTATTTGGGACTCGGCTATTATTTGAAGCTTTACGGTAATCCAGTTTATTGTGGGGAAAGCTGGCTAGCCCGGATATGCTCACGCTTACCCCCCTTCTGCTTAATCTCACGCCGCGTTTGGTGCCTCCGCTGTGGGCCAGATGCAGTACTGGGGGTCGGGATGTTGAAGGCCAACCGGCCAGTGTAGCCCGAGCTTCGGCGTGTGTGAGGTTTATCTCTAAAGATGTTACTCTGCTGATGTTGAGCAGAAACGACTGTATGCACATTGTAGAACAGATAGACGCGACGAGGACGTACAAAAACACTGACTCACAAGATAGAAAACATGAAAACACCGTTCTGTCGGGAGAGAGAGAAGCCGCAGCGTGTGCACGAATAATAAATAATTAGCTACACATAAGAAATCACTGATCACAGGTCAGAAGGAACTGAAAAAAGACTTCTGTTTTCATTTGTACATCCAAACACTGAGCAACTGGCATGCCTCGCTCGTTTAAAAGCCATGATCTCTCGAGGACAAACAAATATAACGCTCGCTTGGGCGTGCCAGATTCTCTGGGTGGAGGAAAGGGAGGAAACCGTTCCTGCTTGGACGTCAAACCAGGAGACTTCAGGATTGGCTCGTCTGGCCTGTCATTTTCTCAAAGGCAGAGAAAGACAGCCAGAACTCGGGTTTACACCGATCAACATTTCTATCCACTTGAGGACAATATTCAGGCTAGGGGAACTCATATTAATGTTGAAAAACCTCATAAAATGAAAATTTCATGCCATGGGACCTTTAAGACTTTATTTGTTGTTTGTTGTGCTTTCATAATCAAAAGATTATAAGACAGAAGCAGCTTTTTTGAGTTTGCATTGAATGTTCTTCGACTTTTATACATAATAAATTTGATTATGAATAAAGATTGATCTGTTGAAAGCAGTTATTTTGAGTTGGATGCTAAATGTTCTCCTCTTATTCATATTTGACATTGACATTGATTTGACTGTTATACTGTAGTTGCCGCACATTCAAATACGATTTTCAAGAAAAAGAAAAAAACCTAGGGGAAAATAAATGCAGAACATGTTCACATAGGACACTATTAACATGACTATATGCATGAAACTGTAATAAATTGTTCATACACAAATGCTAGAAAGAATGTTCAAGGATATTTACCAAATATTAACTCCATAAACTGTGCAAAAACACTCTTATGCACCTGTAAGGACACTTAAGCAAATTATGACCCATAAACTGGATTAACTATACCCTCTACAAACAAAAGTGCTATTATGGATACACTGTACTTACCACTACAAAATTAAAATATATAAGTTCTTGTAGCTCTATCCCTATCTCAAATAATAAAAGATGAACAGTTGTTTCTGGCATTTCTATTCACCTTCAAAATTGACGCAGCATTAAAATTTGGCTCGTCTGGACTTCCTTAATGTCAGTTAAGTTATGTTTGTAATGCGTAGTAATATGTAGAAAACTAACTAGCTAGCTAGTGATAGCTTAGTGACAGCAATGACATGTCCAATGCCGTCCAATATTAGTTGATAATATTGAAAATACGAAGTAAATTTATTTCGTTTGACACCTTTATGGCTGAGATGAGAAGACTTACCTCTATACTGGGCTTTCTTTTGATCTTCTGCCTTTCTCTTTTTCCGTCCCTGTGCACTCGAGGGTTTAGACCGCTTCATTTTTGATGAATGCGCCAGTGATGAGCACACTTGCCTGACCTAACGCCTGAACGCCTTCAATTCAATCTAATAATCAGGTTAAGTAATTCAACGTGTGGCTGAGGGGGCGCCCAAGGATGATCGTGGTTAATAAACATTATGTTTTATTTTGCTTGTTCTAATTCTATGCTTAATGGGAAGTAAGCCTAAGGGCGACACAAGACATTTTGTCGCTCTAGGCAACCGCCTAGCTCGCCTATATCAAACGCCAGCCCTGATGTAAAATAATGTGAACATCATATAAATCAAAACTCATGTTACTGAATGAAATGTCGACCCAGCACCAAGCGGCAACCTCCCGCAGTTTCTCTTGAAGCCAATACGGAAGTGACTTAAACTGCAGTTCATGGACTGGCCACTAGAGACAGACTCCAGAAGGAGCAGAATCTCATTGAGCTCATGTTAAAATGCCCAACTTTACAGCAGAATAAAACATGTTTACAGCCTGGTACACATTGTGCTTTTGGTCTATACGGCTAATTTTGCCCTTCATGACGACTGTGAGGGGGTGAATTTATTTATAACTAATTCGTTTACATGATAAAAAGCCTTAAAGTTCTGCATAATTAAGGGCGTGGCCACTTTGAGTGACAGGTGGATTGTCGTTTGTCTGTTAGTCAAAGACTTGGTCGGCATTACTGAGAACGCCCACAAAACGTAATATCTGCCATATGCTGTGGGGGAAAACAAGCCATTAGAATGAATGCACGTAGACCTTGTTAGACGCTTTATCTGTAATGACTCTTTGTAATGATTATGATTTATTTTTGCTTGGTGCAGTCCCGAAAAGTTGCCATGTGCTGTTCTGCTCCTCTAGTAAGTTAAAAAACGCTGATCCGAAGTTTTATATATTGCCGAATAAACAGACGGAGCCGTTCTGTGCAATACATCCATTACAATTGAACATATGCTCTACATGATGCTGGTATTATTGTTATTTCATTAATTGCAATGGCAAAAGTGTGTTGAACAAAACGCCAATAAAGTCATACTTGTCACCGGACTCAGTTTATCGTTAAAGCAGTTTTTCACGATGAGCGATCACAGCCACATAATGCGTGAGGTTATTAATGTACAAAACATTCAAAAGTCTTCTTTATTTCATGATGGGAAGGGCTTGTGCTTCAAGCTGATAGTCACATTATATGTACGACACTTGAACATTTTCTCATCAAAATGCTGCTCCCACAAATATTACACAACATAATAGCGGCTACTTCATAAATCACACAGTCTTTTGATGAAGACGGTTGCTATAAAAAAGAAAATAAAAAACTTCGCTATTGTCAGTAATTATAATAATATTGTGACACTGACATGGCAATTTCATAGCACAAGACACGTTTTATGATCATTTTAAAACTTTAAATGTATGTAATGCATACTTTTAATCCATTAAATTGAGGAACACTTAATTAAAGGGTTAGTTCACCCAAAAATGAAAATTCTGTCATTAATTACTTACCCTCATGTCGTTCAACACTCGTAAGATCTTCAGACACAAATGAAGATATTATAGTTGAAATCTGATGGCTCTGAAAGGCCTCCATTGGCTCAATGGCACGGTTCACTCTCAAGACCCTTAAAAGGTACTAAAGACGTCGTTACAAAGTCCATCTCACTACAGTGGTTCTACAATAACTTTATGAAGCGACGAGAATAGTTTTTGTGCGCAAAAAAACCCTAAATAACGACTTATATAGTGATGACGATTTCAAAACACAGCATCATGAAGCTTCGAAGCGTTATGAATCAGTGAGTCGATTCAGCGGTTTGGATCGCCAAAGTCACGTGATTTCAGCAGTTTGGCGGTTTTGAATCGACTCGCAGATTCATAACGCTTCGAAGCTTCCTGATGCCGTGTTTTGAAATTGGTCATCACTATATAATCACAAAAACTATTCTTGTCGCTTCATAAAGTTATTGTAGAACCACTGTAGTGAGATGGACTTTGTAACGACGTCTTTAGTACCTTTTATGGGTCTTGAGAGTGTAAAGTGCAGTGTGCCAATGGAGGCCTTTCTGAGCCATCGGATTTCAACTAAAATATCTTCAATTGTGTTCCGAAGATGAATGAAGGTCTTACGAGTGTCGAACGACATGAGGGTAAGTAATTAATAACAGAATTTTCATTTTTGGGTGAACTAACCCTTTTACGTCTTCATGGAAAGACTGGGGGATTTATGAAGTTGGCATGTCACATCTATATGGGGGTCGGCGGAGCTGCATGTGTTTAGATGAGAAAATGCCACTCTGGCCATTGATTCCGTTAGGTCGTTTATCGGTCACAGACACTGTACGGACAATCTGACCCAATATGGCTCAGGTTTTCTATAAATCTTGCTCTGTCGAGTGGCAAAAGTGATTCTACACAGGCTATACTGGGTTAACCCCATTCATTTACATTGTGGGGGAATGGACTTTTTACCCCCACGCTGACTCCGCCCCCACGCCACGCCCCCAGCTATGACACGACGCCGACCAAGTCTATCATGTCACCTCGGCTCCGCCCACATCCCACCTCTTTGCCCATTTTCTGTTATCCTGTTATATATAAATGATCAAAAACCCTGGCGGAGGCTGGCAACTTTTTTTTTTAAACACTGGAGTTAAAGAGTTAAAATGAAACTGACAGGAACGTTTTCAGAAACAGGAGCAGAAATCAAGTACTTGCTGTAGCCCATGTACCAAACACAGTATCTGTCTATCTCTCTCTTTTCAGCCGATCTCTATGCTTCACTGTAGATTTTCTTTATTATATTATTAGGGTTATTGTATTTCACAGCGCTGTCATGAGAGAATGGCGCTTCCTATGGGGCCGCAATCATTCAATTCTCATTAATTTAATCATGATTGTGAGTCATGTTCATAGTCATTATCGTGTGTCATCTTTATCTCGCAGTGTTTTATCAGCGTAACACCCACCCAGACGCGTCTGCCACGGGCATAGATAAAAACCAACACACACACAGACAGATGGAAAGAAATGTGCGAAGACAAATAAAATGATTATCTGATAGACTGAGAGAAGACAAGAGATATACCGACCCGATGATAGGGTGTTTAAAGCCCAGTTTGACACACGTTTCTTGGATCTCCTTCTCCAGCCAGGCCTGAGGACGGACCAGGTACTTGACGAACTGAGACACCCACCAGACGGACGGGTCGCCGTGCAGGCGCTGCAGCCGGGGCGCAAGGTCTTCTGGGATAGCGAGCGGAAGGTACGGAGGTCTGGGGTGAAGGCTGTCGACAATGGGCAGCTCCACCACCTGAACGTCCTGGTCATGAGCCTCACCTGAAGAGAAACACATCATATCAGTGGGCGAACAGATGGGCGCGAGTGCATTTGCTATTTAAACAACGTGGTGCTGGACGTGAAAATGATAACTGCGTCGGGTTGAAACTAGCAAAAAACACTTGTATGAAGTATGATAGGGCCCTTTAAGTCAAAACAACTTTATTTTGGTCCAGCAGGGTATATAAGAGCGCTTTCACACCTACCTTGTTCGGTCCGGATTTTCAGACTTTTCAGTTTGGTCAGAATCTAAATTACAGGTGTGAAACCTCCCCCGTCCCACGGTCCGGACCAAACAGACGAAATTTGGTCCGACGAAAAGAGGTCGTCTCAGTCCGGATCAAACTGAACAAAGTTTCGGTTTGTTTCTAGTGTGAAAGCGTTTTCTGTATGGTTCGTACTTTCAGACCATTTACAGGAAGTCCCTGTTTATGTTTAAATATTATAATGTTATTTTTAAATTTCATTTAGGCTACATTGATTATGAAAAGTGAAAAGATGCGCAATATGTCAGAAAACAGAAGGTCAGAAATGATTTTGAAAGAAATTTTGCATGCTTTTGCTTAGAAAGCCTTTCTTTAATGTGAATTTCGTTTTGTATAAATTGTATCTTAATGTTTCATAAGATAATTGCCTGGATTTAATAAATAAGAAGCAAATAGTCTACAGCAGACAATAATCACAGGAGCGATCACATGCTTTACACATGAACTGGAGCGCGTCTCAAATAAACCCAAACTCAGCAGATACTCGCCTCACAAACATGAGAAATATGTGTATATAAAGCTTGAAATGTCCACTTTTAAACGTAACGAAAAGAAAATAGTGAAGCAATGCGCACTGTTCAATAGTGGCAACGATATGCGTCCGTTCATTCATTCTTGTCAAAGATGCTGACGTCAAACGCACGTCCGTTTACAAACCAATCAATGTCCAGATGCCGCCCACATAGATGATGACGAGTGGACGCAAGTGTGTCATGTTAAGTTCTTTAGTGCGCTCGCATAATTGCAAATTGAAACCAAACCAAAACTAACCGAATGTATAAAATGTTTCAAAACATTGGTGCAGACTTTCAGGTGTGAAAACGCCCTAATATACTATATTGTAATTATTTGTGATTGTCAATTATTAGAAATATGACAAAGTGTTTGCTACTAGCACAGATTGCTATGGGAGAATACTATACTACCAGCACTGAGAATTTAGAGGAAATTCATAGGAAGTTGGTGAGTTGGTGAGTCCTTTCAATAATGCAACACTCTGGCTTTATTCCAAACCTTTTCTACTGTCAGTGAGCTTCAGGCATCCTAACCCACACACAAATACAGACGCTGGCAGACGATTTGATCCAAAGCGACCTACATTGCATTGAAGTTGTGCATTTTCTCAGTTCATGCATTCCCTGGGAGCCAGGGCCGTCCACCAGGCCAAGTGCTTTAGGGGACCCCGCAAGAACCAATGAGGTTCATTCTCGTGTTACGCATCATGTTTGAGCTTCAGCAAGAACCAATGAGGTTCATTCTCGTGTTACGCATCATGTTTGAGCTTCAACAAGAACCAATGAGGTTCATTCTCGTGTTATGCATCATGTTTGAGCTTCAGCAAGAACCAATGAGGTTCATTCTCGTGTTACGCATCATGTTTGAGCTTCAGCAAGAACCAATGAGGTTCATTCTCGTGCGTCAATCAGGTTCGGTTGAGATTCTGTTTATGTTCACTGATCAATGTTTATATGTGAATAAAAGCCTAAATTCAATCTTTTCTTGATATAAAGCAATCGAGTCTCTTCAGAAAATATGGACTAAACCGCTCAATTCATATGGATTCGTTTAAGATCTCTTTATGAACTATTTGAAGTTAATGGAGGGACAGAAATCGCCCAGATTTCATCAAAAATATCTTAATTTGTGTTCTGAAGACGAACAAAAGTCTTATGGGTTTGGAAAGACATGAGGGTGAGTAATTCATGACAGAATTTAAATTTTTGGGTGAACAAATCCTTTAACATCTGACCTGAGAACTCTTGGAAAACAGCACACAAATCATATGGACCACTTTTATGCAACCATATTTGGAACTCAACAGAGTCTGTCCAGATCTACTTTCATTTTACAGAAAATAGCAGAAATCAAATACATTTTGAAATTACATGAGGGTGAGCAAATGATGGCATCATGGTCCTTTTGCTAGCTGGGTGAAACAAAAGAAAGTGGGTGAAACGGTTCATTTTAAATTGGATGGAGGATTTTTTTCTATCAAACCTTTGTTGAATTAAATACTGAGCTAATCACAATACATTCCGGGATTGCAAATACATGCAGCACTGCCAAAATGGCCAAAACAAAGCATTTAGCTGCCTACCACATTGCCAATGATGCTTTCAAGGTAGGAAGCTCAATAGAATTTGGAAGAGAGCCGCGGCATTAGCATCAAGTAGCTCAACCTGGCACTGTGCACTCAACCCATTTATCACAATTTCAAGATGCATGCAGATGTTCGGTACAGCACAACCAATTCACCATGTATCTAGCTGAGGTAAAAACAAAGAAAACATCCAATTTGCATGAGAAATCTCACGCATCAGCCACACCTGAAGACAATCGCTCACACCTATCAGCATCTGTCTGTGCGCACCTGTGTGCTGGAAACAACACCAGCGCTGTTGCTAAACGATGGAAAATAAAGCTGCAAACATGCTTTTGTGCTGAATTCTTCTGCCATGTGGTATAGTTCATAAGCCAGGAACAAACGTAGTAACTTGGAGCATTTTATTGGCATTTTGAAACAGTTCAAATGTGAATTTTATGCTTTATAATCTCAGCTCGAGTTTCATCGGATTTTCATCAGCTAACCGTAAAGAATAAACGCTCAACCTGTCACAGGTTTTCATAAATGTTTGATGCAGATGTCTCCAGTAGCGTTTAACTGCATTAAAGCGTTGCGTGGTTTATGTGGTTCCGTGCAGATACAAAGTCACCCCTGAGAAATAAAGACTGATTAGATTTAATGGTGCCGTTTGCGTTACATGGGGCAAAGGAAGGACAAGAGCGCGAGAGGACGACATGGGAGGAAACCAGAGAGACTTTGATCTGCAGGAATATTCCCAAAGTGTTCCGGAGGCGAGTTTCTTCAAAAGTCGCCAAGGTGACCCGTTTCAGATGCTCCTGCGCACAAACAAACCAGCTTTCCCTGGTGCTGGAATGACTGGCGCTGGTCTCGGGGCAGAAGTCTGGACACGTCAGATTAAGCAGGTCACTTACCCGGAGTCCTTTCACACACACCCTCCAGAGAAACACAGAGAGACAAAGAGACACAGGCCAAAAGAAAGAGCCACAGAGGCAGGAGCGGTGGATATTTATTCAGTAGATAAACAGTTTTTAAAGGGACAGTAATCATTTACTCACCCTCGCATGGAACATGCTGCTGAAGGGTGAAGGGATGGATGCTGTCACGCTCCAAAAATATAGCTCCAAATATCTCAAATACATACAAATATTTTAAAGATGACCTATTATGCTCTTTCACAAGTTTTGATTTTGTTTTCGGGCTCTACTTGAATAGGTTTTCCTGCTTGAATGTTCAAAAAACCCATTATTTTCCCCATATTTGACGTTGTCCTCTCTTCCAAGTCTGTCAGTAACGCTCTGTTTAGTTCCTGTCTCTTCTGAAAAGCACACTGTGCTCTGATTGGTCGGCTTGAGCAGTGTGGTGTGATCAGTGTTGGGGAAAGTTACTTTGAAAAGTAATGCATTACAATATTGCGTTACTCCCTTAAAAATTAACTAATTGAGTTACTTAGTTACTTTTTAAGAAAAGTAATGCGTTACGTTACTTTTGCGTTACATTTTCTAACCTGAGCTGGGCTTGTTTTTGTTTATGTTTTGTTTTTTTATAACAAAAAAAGTTATATTTTTGTGCAACGGTAAAGACCTCTTCATACCAAAATTGAAATAATAAAAATGGTAAAAATGCAGATTCCCGCATGAACAGTAGAGGGCGCAGCTCTGGATAATGGTGGAATAGGACGCAGGAGAAAAAAGTTTTACCAATAAAAACTAAAAATCTAGTAATTTTCATCATCAAAGGTCAGCAGCAAGACATTGGTAAATTAAATATAAAGGTAGATTATGCATAAAAATATTATGTTTTATTTAACATTTATATATTTGAGGTTTGCATAGTATTCTGATTTTGCATTTGACTGATTTTATTCATTTTGAGGAGGACAGAATCTTTATTGTGCAAGTGAGATAAATAAATGCTCACATTTAGTCTAGAACTACAATAACCCTAATGTTCACACACACGCCTCTGCACTTATTTTTCTCAACATGGGGGCAGGAGAGCTGTCAGTCAAATTAATGTGAAAAAGTAACTTGAGTTACTTTTTTTAAAAAGTCAGGTTTATTTGTTCATCTCTCAATCATCATTGTTTTATATTGCATTATATGTTTTGCCCCCCATCCCCCACCCCCTACAATAAAAACTACAGAGCTCTGATTATAAAAAGTATTTACGTATCAACTTACTATATACTTATTATTATTATGGGAGATATAGAGTGACAACTGATATTTACGCATTTAACTATGCATTTAATGCAAGTACTCTGCTTTAATGTTATAAAGATTTCATTGTCTTACAGCACAAGCATCAGATATATTCAAATTTTTGGACACTTTGGAGGGTTAAAAATGATGGTCTTCACATAAATGTAACAAATCACCAAACACCATGTCCTAACTACACGTAACGCGACGCCGCAACACACGATTAAAGGCGTCTTTTCCACGTTAACTTGAGTTTTTGTCCTAACCAGCCTTACGTCGCGGCTGGAACAACAACACAAAACATGGCAATGATAATCTCAGGTAATGTTTATGTGCTTTATTTAATGTTAAAAGCGTGTAATGTGACTTTGAATATCATTTAGTGCTCAGCTTTGTAACGTAGTCGTACTAAAAGCAACAAAGGATAATTCACCGCAGATCTTGAAATATTAAACAAATGGAAACAAGAACATTCAAACTGTGAACAAACACGAATATTCTATGGCAAATATTGTTTTAGCAACTCAGTATGTATTTTAGTAATGTTTAAATGGTGTGATATTAGTGAATTTGATTATGTAGTAATCCGTCAGGATTCATCTCTGGTGCTACACTACACACGCCGTTCTGATTGGCTGTGGTTTTTTGATTGATTTGTCGCATCTCGTAGTCGCGTCTGGTGTTGACATTTCTCATGCTCCATTGGAGCAGTATCAGACTCATATTCTGACTAGAATCGGAGTATGACGACGTCAGGCTATTCTATTAGTGTTCCACAGAAGAAATAAGGTTTAAAAAGACATGAGTGTGAGTTAATGATTACACCGTGCTCATTTCATTCTCTCACATGCCTAACTGTCACACCGTTATTAGAGGAACGAAAGCATTATGATTAGCCTACAAGAACTCGAACTGAGTTTAGAAACACACAAACCGCAAATGCACCGAAGCAGAACGTGTCGGAGAGAAACACGGCTTTGTTTTAATAGTTTGTCAAAAAAAAACAAGTTAAAGCGGGTCTGCTAATTATGACCAGCTGAACACGGCTTTGACGTTCCCAACCACAAACCAACTGACAACTAGCTCATTAAAACTCTCCCTAACAATTACACCACAACAACAGCGGCCCACCGGCTGTTTTACGGCCTTTCTATGAGCAAGTGCACATGTGATCGGAGCGTGCTTGAAATTTTTAATTAGCTAAAGCATGAAATATTTAAGAAAAAAAACCTCCCGAGCCATTCCCGGGCTCCTGTAAGAGCACTCGCAGCTCTTTTTCTGCCTTTTTTCCTCGCGGCTGGAATGGGTTTTGACAAGAATCCTCAGATAATCTATTCCCTCAACAGATCCTCGGCTGTAATAATTAGGACACAAAGAAGAGAGGATATTTTCACATGTCCTCGTTACACTTAAATATCTGTCTTGTCCTAGAGAATCACACTTTGTCTATTAAGCATTAGGAGCTTTAGAGAAGTGGACTGTAGTTCACACATGGTGAATAAGTCTTACAGTAGGTAATGTTGCTGCACAGATTCTTGTTAAATATGGAAAAAGATTTTAATTTAAAAGAGAATGTTAATTAGGGACACCTGCATACGGCGATACATTTAGAGACCATTCTGCTCACCAAGGCTGCATTTATTTAATTAAAAATACAGTAAAAGCAGTAAAATTGTGAAATATTATTACGGTTTAAAATAAGTGTTTTCTATGTGAACATATTGTGAAATGTAATTTATTCAAAGCTGAATTTTCAGCATCATAACTCCAGTCTTTAGTGTTACATGACCCTTCAGAAATGCAGATTTGCTCCTCAAGAGGCATTTATGATTATTATCAATGTTGGAAACAGTTGTGCTGCTAGAAACAGTGATACATGGTTTTCAGGAGAACAACAGCATTTATTTTTAATAGAAATCGATACTCGGTTACTTAACGTAACCTCGGTTCTCTCTAGAAGAGGGAACGAGTATTGTGTAAGTTCCTTACGCTACGGGAAAGTATTCTTTCTTCGAGATTTCTGAAAAACCCAAAATTATCCTTAATTTTGTAACATTGTCAACGCAGTGCGGCAGCCTGGCAGACCATAGCAGGCTATTCCAGCGTGCCATTGGCTGCTCTGCTGGCAACTGCAGCAGCCTATCGGTGAGCCCGCGTGACGTGGCGACCAATGAGGGCGCTTCGCGCCCACCTGGCTTCATTTGCCTACAGGTGGGGCGTGGCCACGTGTATATAAGCAGGGCTCACGGGCTGCATATTCGGTTTTCGTAGTTCTGAAGCGTAAAAGCCCGCGGGGCGCACGGCAAGGAACGCAATACTCGTTCCCTCTTCTAGAGAGAACCGAGGTTACGTTAAGTAACCGAGTATCGTTCTCTTACGAGAGGTTCTCTCGTATTGCGTAAGTTCCTTACGCTACGGGAACATATTGTCAACGCCGTGCGCGCCTCGCATACAGCATATGTATCCCAGGGAACCGGGGACCATAACACTGCTCGGGCAGGGTGGCCGGTAAAGGAAACGGGCCACCACATATACGGACACTTCGTTTGAACTGACGGGTGGTTACAACGGGTGGTTACAACACCCTGCCTTATGAATGAGGGAACGGCACCTGCCGGTCGCCTTCAAATTCACCACACCTTGTCTCATGAATGAGGGAACGGCAAGGCCGGTCGCCTTCAAATTCACAATATCTTGTCATATGAGTGAGGTAACGGCACCGCCGGTCACCTTCAAACTCACAATAGCTCTTTTCGTAAATGAGGGAACGGTACCGCCGGTCTCCTTCAAATTTACATAAGCCTTGTACCGAACTTACTACCAGTATGTGAGCTATGTCTGCGCAGAATCACCGGGCAGAACCAACAGCCTTATTTAACTGATAACACTTTCGCCTGTAAGGCAGGAACTTCCAGATTGTAAAATCTCACAAACGTAGACGGGGAGGCCCAGCCTGCCGCCACGCAAATATCGTGGATGGAAATCCCTCTGGCCCAAGCCCACGAAGAGGCCATGCCTCTGGTGGAGTGTGCTCTGACACCTAGCGGGCACTGCAGGTGTTTGGAAGCGTATGCAGTTGCAATCGCGTCCACTATCCACCTGGACAGGGTCTGTTTCGAGGAGGCGAGACCTTTAGCGCGCCCTCCAAACGAAACAAATAGCTGCTCAGAACGCCTGAAGGCGGCGGAGCGTGTGACATAAACCCTCAATGCCCTGACAGGGCAGAGGATATTGCCACCGTCCCCCTCGTCGGATGCTGGCAGAGCCGAGAGGGAGATAATCTGCGCCCTGAAAGGAGTGCCGATCGCTTTGGGGACATAACCATGCCTCGGTCTGAGAATGACCTTAGAGTCATTAGGACCGAACTCCATACACGTCGGGCTCACTGAGAGCGCGTGTAGATCCCCCACGCGTTTCACTGAAGCCAGAGCTATCAGGAACGCGGTTTTTAGCGAAAGGAACCTTGGTTCCACAGTCTCGAGCGGTTCAAAGGGATGAGCCTTCATGGCCTCTAGGACCAAGGCCAGATCCCAAATAGGAACCGATGGGAGCCGCGGGGGATTCATCCGTCTAGCTCCTCTGAGGAAACGGATGATGAGCTTGTTCCTTCCTAGCGTGCTGCCTAGCGTCGTCTGGGCGAACGCTGCTATAGCCGCTACATACACTTTGAGCGTGGAAGGGGACCTGCCCAGTTCCAAGAGCTCCTGGAGGAAGGAGAGCACCCGCTGGACCCCACATTGCTGCGGTTCCAATCCCTTGGAAGCACACCACTCAGTGAACACCGACCACTTAGAACTATATAACCGCCTCGTCGAGGGGGCTCTAGAGTGTGAGATCGTGTTCATAACCCCTTCGGGCAGGTCAACGGGTATCCGTTGGTCACCCATACATGCAGAGACCATCGCTCTGGATGGGGATGCCAAACTGACCCTCCTGCTTGAGAGAGGAGGTCTGCTCTCAGCGGAACTGGCCAGGGGGGTGAGTGCGACAGCTTCACCAGCTCTGGGTACCAAATCTGGTTCTCCCAGCGCGGCGCTATAAGGAGCACCGGGCGGCGCGTTTCCCTGATTTTCGCTATAACCTGGGTCAATAGGGAAATCGGCGGGAAAGCATACAGCGGGAGGCTGGGCCAAAGTTGGGACAGCGCATCCTCGCTTTTGGACAAGAACGTCGAGCAGCGGGCGTTCTCTTTTGTTGCAAAGAGGTCGAGCTCCGCTCTGCCGAATAGGCGCCATACCAGCTGGACTGTCTGGGGGTGCAGGGACCATTCTCCTGGGAGAATGAGGCCCCTGGACAGCTTGTCCGGGCCCACGTTGAGGTGGCCCGGAACGTGCGCCGCTCTCAGCGAGCGCAGCGAGCTGTGTGCCCACACGAGCAGGCGTTCCATCAGATTGCCCAGACACCTGGACCTGACACCGCCCTGCCGGTTCACGTAGGACACCACCGTGGTATTGTCCGACCGGACCAACACATGGTGTCCCCGTATAAACGGGAGAAACTGCTTGAGCGCGTTCTCTACCGCTATCATCTCCAAACAGTTTATGTGTAGGAGTTTTTCTCCGCTCGACCAGAGGCCCGAGGCCGGTCTGCCCTCGAAAACGGCGCCCCAACCCGAGGTGGAGGCGTCCGTCGAGATGACTTTGCGGTGTGAGATGGCTCCCATTGTCACTCCCCGCTGGTACCAGTCGGCTACTAACCAGGGCTCTAGGGCTGCAACACAGCCCTGAGTCACTCTGATCCTGAAACCTCCGGCAGCCCAGGCTCTGTGAGGCACTCGGGCGTTTAACCAGCGTTGCAGCGGGCGCATGCGCATTAAGCCCAGCTGGAGCACAGCTGCAGCTGAGGCCATACGTCCCAGCATCCTCTGAAAAAGCTTGAGAGGTGCGATTTTGCCCGGCCGGAAGTACGCAGCCATGCGCCGAACTTGGCGCGTGCGTTGTGGTGACAGGCGGGCAGACATAGCCACAGTGTCCAGATTCAAACCCAGAAATGAGGTTGATTGCGTGGGCACTAATGAGCTCTTGGTCCAGTTGACCGTGAGCCCCAGGCTGTCCAAATGGCTGAGCAGCATTGCCCTGTGGGCGAGGAGCTCGGCCTCTGACTGCGCCAGGATGAGCCAGTCGTCCAAGTAGTTCAATATTCGCATCCCCCGGTTTCTCAGGGGAGCGAGGGCCGCGTCCACGCACTTCGTAAATGTACGGGGTGCTAGTGACAGGCCGAACGGAAGGACGGTGTATTGATAAGCCTGGCCGTCGAAGGCGAATCGTAAGAATGGCCTGTGACGCGGCGTTATCTTGATTTGAAAATATGCGTCTTTCAAATCTAGGGAAATTAGCCAGTCTCTCGGGCGAATATGCGCGAGGATCTGCTTGGTCGTAAGCATCTTGAACGATCTCCTCAAAAGAGCTTTGTTCAGACGCCTCAGATCCAGAATCGGTCTGAGCGACCCGTCCCTTTTTGGCACGAGAAAATATCGGCTGTAAAAGCCTGACTCGCTCATAGAATGGGGAACCGGTTCTATAGCCCCTTTGCACAGCAGCGTGGCTATCTCCGCTCGAAGTAGATGTGCTACTTCTTCGCTCACTCTCGTCTCTATACGCGCACAGAAGCGCGGAGGGCGGCGAGCGAACTGCAGAGTGTAGCCGTGCTTCACTGTTCTCAGCACCCATTCTGATACACCTGGAATGGCTTCCCACGCTTTCGCGTGTGCCAAACGGGACAGAACGGCCTCTGGGCTCGAAACGCCGCGTTTCGCGGGTTTGACGGCCCGTATAAGAGGGGCGGGCGCGGTGCGCGCGCTCTCTGTGCTGTGGGCCAGCCGCTCGCTTTCGGTGGCTGGCCGCCTTACACACTGTGTCTCTACCGCTTTGAGCGGGGAATGTCTTGTGTGTGGCCCTACACTCATCGCTTCGGCCACCTTGGGCGGAAAACAAATGGTGTGTGGCACGGCGCGTAGCGCCTGGGGCATAATGTTCGCGAAAATGTGTGAGCGCGTTTGAGCGGGCACAACTCTTACGCGTGGAACATGACCGGTTAAGAGTGGCTGTGTGACAGCGCGTGTGGTGGCTAGGCGTGGACGCAGACAAGCGGACACGTGACCTAACTCTAGCACTCGAGCGGCCGGAGGCCGCTTTATGTGAGTGGGGGACACGGGGTTTATTGTGCTTATGTGCAGGGGTGAACACAGAAAAGTGGGCACATTTACTGCATTTGAAACACATACGGCGTGAGCCGTGCAACCAGAAATAATGCAACTTTTGTGATTTCTCTGGTTCGCCGTAAAAACGGCGGTGGTTGACAGGCGAGAGGGCGTTTTTGCCGGCTCGTTGGCTGCGTGAAATTCCTCTGCAGCAGCCACAGTGGTGGGGGCTGACAGGAAAAAGAGTTTTGACGGTGGTCCGGCCGCAGCGGGACTTAACCGTCGTTTCTTGCCTCTGGCTAGGAGGGCTTTGGAGGCTCGGACTTCAGCACGATCCTAGGCCGGGGGCCCCGAGGGGGAGGCGGCTTACCGTGGCTGGAAGAGCGCGATCTGGGGCGGCCGCTCGGTCTTCGCTGAGACGAAGGGGGCCGCGCTGGGCGCTGCGTGGAGCTCGGTGCTGGCTGGTCGCGAGGACGGCGAGCAACGGAGCTACCGCTGGCGCCTGGGCGTCGAGGCAGGAAGAGGTTCATGGCCTGCGTCGTCTTCTGTACTTCGGAGAAACGGTCGACGATCCCCTTGACCGCTGGTCCGAAGAGCCCAGATGGAGAGAGCGGGGCGTTTAAGAAGGCCGCGCGCTCTGTTTCTCGCATGTCCGCGAGCGTGAGCCAGAGGTGCCGCTCAGCTACCGTGAGGGAGGCCATGGAGCGTCCGAGGGCCTGTGCTGCGGTCTTGGTAGCGCGGAGGGAGAGATCCGTCGCGCTTCGCAAATCCGTGATCAGCTCAGCATCACAGCTCCTCTCGTCCAGATCACGGAGGAGATTGGCTTGGAGGATTTGCAGCACGGCCATAGAGTGCAGAGCAGACGCAGCTTGACCGGAGGCAGCGAAAGCGCGGCCGATCAGCGATGACGTCACTCTGCAGGCCTTAGACGGGAGGGCAGCCTTTGAGCGCCAACCAGAAGGCGGGCAAAGGTGCGCTGCGACCGCCTCTTCCACCGGAGGGATAGCGTTGTAGCCTTTCTCAGCCGCGCCGTCAACTTGTGAGAGCGTCGAAGAAGCCTGAGACGAGACCCTCGCGGAGAATGGCGCGTTCCAGGACTTCGCGAGCTCCTCGTGAAGCTCTGGCAGAAAGGGTGCAGTCCTGGCGGTGGGCGCACGGCGGCGACTGTTCAGGGAGCATCCGTCGAGCCGATTCGGCGCTGCCACCTTAGGCGGGGCCCATTCGAGGCCTAGCTGCTCGACAGCCCGGGTGAGAAGGCGCAACAGTTCGGCGTCCTCACCCGCTCGAGAGCGTCCGGAGGCTCGGACTGAAGAGGTCGCGGAAGACCATTCCTCGCTGTCGGAAGCCATGATGGAGCAGCTGTCGGCGCGTTCCGCGGCCGCATCCGCTTCATCCCCAGAGGCGGCAACAGAAATGGCGGCCTGGGGTGGGGGCGGGGAAGGCGAGAGTGAAGCGGGCGGGAAGGGTTCCGGCGAGCTTCTCTCGGCCAACTCCGGAGTCCGCTGCGAGCGGCGCTTTTTCCTGCGCGGCTTAGCAGAGACTGGAGGGATGTCATCTTCGAACTGATCGAGTCGAGCCCGCAGGGTCGACATCGTTAGTTCTTCGCACTCCGGGCATCCGCCGGCGAGAAGTGCGGCGGCGGCGTGATCACGGCCCAGGCAGAGAGCGCAGATCACATGGCGGTCCCCGGAACTGAGCTGCGCGTGACACGAGCCGCAGGTGGAACGAGACATTTTTAGAAAAACGCTCGGCTCTTTTTGTGAAAGTGTGACGCAGCGGCGACAACACTGAGCAATAAAAGGATATAATGCTGCCGGATAGCAGAGCAGGCACGGATGGCTGAAGGTGGCGCGATGCTGCCGGCTTCTTCAGGCGCTGTCCTCTGCTTGCTCGTCTGCACGTTCAACGGCGGCGGGTTCCAGATCCAGCGATGCGAAGGGCTTCGCTGAAGAAAAGAAAATCGAATATGCAGCCCGTGAGCCCTGCTTATATACACGTGGCCACGCCCCACCTGTAGGCAAATGAAGCCAGGTGGGCGCGAAGCGCCCTCATTGGTCGCCACGTCACGCGGGCTCACCGATAGGCTGCTGCAGTTGCCAGCAGAGCAGCCAATGGCACGCTGGAATAGCCTGCTATGGTCTGCCAGGCTGCCGCACTGCGTTGACAATGTTACAAAATTAAGGATAATTTTGGGTTTTTCAGAAATCTCGAAGAAAGAATACTTTCCCGTAGCGTAAGGAACTTACGCAATACGAGAGAACCTCTCGTAAGAGAACTTTTTTTTATCAATATGTCTTTACTGTCACACTCAAAAAAATGCTGGGTTAAAAATAACCAAAGTTGGGTTGAAAATGGACTAACCAAGTGATTGGGTTGTTTTAACCAAGCAATTGGGTTGTTTTAAGCAAACATTTAACCCAACCGCTGGGTTAAAACAACCCAAATGCTGGGTTAGTCCATTTTCAACCCAACTTGAGTTATTTTTAACCCAGCATTTTTTAGAGGGCACTTTTGATCGATTTAATGCATCCTTAAAGGTCCCATGGCATGGCATTTTTCTATTATTGTATAATGTTTCCTGAGGTGTACTTATATTGTTAGTATGATTTTTACATCATAAAATGTCATAATTTAGAAATAAAAGGCATTTTTTCTATACTGATGTTTGCCCTGTGGCTGAATGCCCTGTTTCAAGGGGCGTGTCTGCTGCGAGACTTCAGTAAAAACGCCCACTGTTGTGATTGGCTGACATCTTTGCATTTGAAATGAGCGGAGGGGGCGTGGTTTAACGAGGTCTACGAGCAGGCACGAGCTGCTGCCAGAGAGACGGATGGACCCGAGTTCACTTCACATCGGTTCTCAGCACATCTCAGTTCAGTGAACTGTTGTAGTTACTAGCATATACTTCAGGTTATTAGTTTATTTCTAGTCGGAGGGACTGTCACTCATGTCAGAAAGTTAATCACTTAAGAAAATTATGGATCAGCGCTGACTTGAGACGCGAACCGTTTAGAACGATTCAGTCCGACTTGGTGAACTGGTTCGACCGGTTCACTAAAAAGAACCGGTTCAAAAGAAAGATTTGTTCGCGGACCGGACATCACGGACCAGAGACGGAGCGATTGCTAACAACGTTATTTATAGTAACTACTGAGTTGTGAGAGCGCTGTCAGCGCAAGTTTATTTTGTTTGTATCTTAGAGTTCTGAATAAACACGAGTCCCAGTCACGCCGAGCCCGTTGTCCTCCTTATTCTACCAACTTTGTAACATGTAATGTACCATTACAGCTCTCAAGATGAACGAGTTACGAGTTATAGCATTATTTTTAGATATTTTCCTATCATATGAAAAGCGTCAGTGACGCGCATTGAGTACACAGCGCAAACAAAGACACAACAGCAGTAATCGAATGTAATCCAGTTTATTGTGGGTCTAGGCTGGCTAGCCTGGATACCCTCACGCTTACCCCCCTTCTGCTTAATCTGTCGGGAGAGAGATAAGCTGCAGTGTGTGTACGAATAATTAAGTTCTGTGTGAACTTGAATAATTAGCTACACATCAGAAATCACTGATCACAGATCAGAAGGAACTGAAAAAGACTTCTGTTTTCATTTGTACATCCAAACACTGAGAAACTGCCAGCATTCACTCGTTCACAAGCCATGATCTTTCAAGGACAAATATGGCGCTCGCATGGGGAGGTAACCGTTCCTGTTATGACGTCATAACAGGAAAATTCAAGATCAGCTTCTCTGGGCTGTCATTTTCTCAAAGGCAGAGAAAGACAGCCATAACTCGGTTTACACCCATCAAAATTTCTAGCCACTTCGGGACAATAATCAGGCTAGGGGAACTCATATTAATGTTGAAAAACCTCATAAACTGAAAATTTCATGCCATGGGACCTTTAATGAATAAAAATGAATGAAAAAGAAACATACCCACCCCAAACTTTTGAATGTTACTCAATGAAATAAGAGGTTACTGCAAAAAACAAGCGTGCAAAATCTGATATCACACGCTAAATTCAAGAAATATGCTTTATATATTCAGCAATCATGTGATAATTCATAGTATTTAGATAATGTAGTGAATTAAAGGTGCACTATGTAAAAATTTTGCAGTAAAATACCCAAAACCACTAGGCCAGTGTTATATATTTTGTTCTGCTGAGTACTTACAATAACCCAAATGCTTCCAACTATTTGTAAATCGTGAAAAATAGCTATTTTAACTGAGGAACCGGGACGTGTGAGGGAGTCGCCTGTCGATGACATCATATCTGCGCTACCCTCGGTTTCCGGTTTTATTCTACAGAAACGCTTGACTTTTTTACGCTTTATAGCAGCCGCCGAGAAAACGAGTAACGTCATCACATCATTAACACACTCAGATAATAGGATCAACAGAGCTGCGTTACCTCACACTCATGACCGGAAAAGCGGAAGTGGCGCCGGCGACTGTGGCATAATAAAAGTCCCGCAGCTCGCGAGGCGTGTGTTGCGTTCATCTTATTAACAATCGCTCCAGCGGTTCCTCAGCTCCACAACACTCGGCCCTGCTCTGCTTCAGACTACAGTAATGTTAATAATCACATCCATCAACATGATTTCTGCCCGAGTCCTATCCCGATTCTTTCCCACCGGCTGTGAGCTGAAGACCACATGTCCCAGGATTCTGCGCTCAAACTTGCCGTCATCAAACTACGCCTTTGTTTTGAATAGGCGACCTCTAGCGGATGGAAAAGTTACATTACATTACATTAAATGTTTCTTGAGCATCAAATCATCATATCAGAATGATTTCTGAAGGATCATGTGACACTGAAGACTGGAGTAATGATGATGAAAATTCAGCTTTGATCATCAAATGATTTATCCGTGCATGATGAGGGCGGAGCAACTGGTCACTCACATGAGATCCACCAATAGCAAACCACAACCATCCAATCAATTCCCCACGGACAAAATCTACATTTGTTCTTGTTCCAGAAGCCTTTTAACTCGGTCACTATAGGGAAGAAAAGCCTAGCGCAACTTTCAATTAATGTCGACTTTAAAGGGTCACCAAATATTCAGAGAGTTATGAGTGTTGAGCATCATAGAAGTCAATATTACCATCCATTCGTTTTGATTGTTGGAGAAAACTAGTTAATTTCAAACATTTTTGCGCTATATTCAACTTCCGGGTTTAAATTCCTCTTTGTATCAATGTCACAGAATGTGACATTTTTCTCGTTCTATAGTACGGCGATGACTCATCGGTATCTCATAATTATTCATGAGTCTGTGTGTCCTTATCCTATGAGAAGAGGTCTCACTTAATTATTCATGAGTCTGTGTGTCCTTATCTTATGAGAAGAGACCTCACTCAATTATTCATGAGTCTGCATGTCCTTATCCTATGAAAAGATGCCTCGCTTAACACAGCAGCACGCGCTGATTGACAGGCACTTCAAAGAGTAAGATCGCATTCAGTAAGCGAGAGATGATTTAATGGATCAAAAACGAGTGATTGTTTTTGCTTTGTAAGAGTTTCTGCGTCGCATAAGTTCACTTCAGTAGATCCAGAGTCTTCGAAACAAACGCAAATCATCCACACTGTGAGTGTAACTGCTCTTTACAGCCCATTAACCGATCAAAGGGCTCATAAAACTGTGTTGTCAGTCAGTCTCCCCTCACCCCCCCCCACTCCGCAGCTTAACCACGCCCACTTTTATTGCATTTTTCAAAACTGTGGTGAGAACTGACGGCTGCTGAAACAGGGTTTCATGACCCTTTAAGAAAGAGATCAGATGATTTACAGCACTCACCTGACCAGTGTCCGGTCGTGGCTCCGGATCGATCCGTACAGGTGTCGCTGACGGGTCGGAAGACCGTCTCCCATCCTTTGGGAGCGTAGCGCCAGTTGTGGGACTCGAGGATCAGAACTCTCTGCGTGCCGTAAGCGATCATAAAGCAGTAAACCACATGATGAAGCTGACAGCCGTATCCACAGCCCTTATTGATGTTACAGACCAGCTTACGAGCTTTACTGCAATCCTGCGGGTTCTGATCGGGACGAAGAACAGAAATGACATATGCAGTTCAAATTATGACTGCATTTTAGGTTAAATTACTTTGTTCAAATTAAGGCTGTCAAAAGATTAATCGCGATTAATCGCATCCAAAATAAAAGTTTGTGTTTACATAATATATGTGTGTACTCTGTTAATTATTACTTATATATAAATACACACACATTCATGTATATATTTAAGAAATATTTGCATGTATATACATTTATATAATCTATAATATATATCAATATAAATGTTTTATATATAAAAATAATATTTTTTTCTTAAATATATACATGCTTGTGTGTGTTTTTATATATAAATAATAATTAACAGAGTACACACACATATATTATGTAAACACAAACTTTTATTTTGGATGTGATTAATCGCGATTAATCTTTTGACAGCCCTAGTTCAAATATATGCTCTTAAAAATAAAGGTTCCAAAAAGGGTTCAAAGCCGCCAAGGGGGGGAAGTTAGGACGATTCTAAGGCCCACACACTTTTGGGGCCCCCAGAAATTGGGTAGTAACTAGTAGTAATGTAATATAAATGTATAATCTACCAATTTTTTTTGTGTTAGTTACAAATAAAAAAAATATGGCTTATTTCTGCATTTTATGGCAAAACACTCAATGAACCATTCACCGGTAAAAAGACATTCAGTCAAATCCCGCTCCAACATGAAATTCTCTGTACTGTAGGCCAGGGGTTTTCAAACTTTATGATGCCAAGGACCCCCAAATATGATGAACCTTTTATGAGGGACCCCCTTCCTAAAATCCATCTATATATTTTTATGTAAGAAAAAAAACATTTAAACCGTTAGATGAGTGGTAAGTGTGACATTATAAATACAACACATTGTTTCCAAACTTAAATCGGCTATGCTTAATGTTGGATATATAAACCCGAAGAAGAAAATGTTCAATTAAAAATTATTTGTATAATCAGCTTTCACAATAAATGTATGTAAGCATCGTACATACTGCGTTAAGTATACCACCTTACAACCCCAGTGAGCGAGATATAGTTTCTCAACTATATTGTGAAAAACTCAGAAGAAAGATACAAAGCAAACATATACTACAATTCTGGAAAGTACGGCAAGAAAGGAGAGAAACATTTAGAAATGAAACCTTTAGAATGTTATGTAGACTTTATCCATATTTGCGTTGTCTTTTTATTCTCTGAAATTTTCGGGGGACCCCTTAGAACCTTCTGGAGGACCCCTGGTTTGAAAACCCCTGCTCTAGGCTACTATACCTGTTGTAGCCATTAAGAAAAAGGTATTTCGTTTCATATTTATGTTTGAATATTATGATGTACTTTTTTTATGTCATCTATGTTGATTATGAAAAGTGAACAGCATGAGATAGGACACATCATAAGATGCGCAATAGGCCGGGAGACATGGAGTGTGCCAGACATGAGTTTGACCCCTTCATTAAGTTTTGTTTTGTAGAAAGCCTTTCTTTAAAGTGAATTTTGTTTTAATCAATGTTTCATCAGCCAACTGCCTGGTTTTAATAAATAATAAATATAGCAGACAATAATCATGACATGGAGGCGCCGGCACGATCACCTGCATTGCAGAACTAGAGCACATCTCAAAAGTGAACCAAAACTCTAATACTTGCCTCACAGACATTACATATTTCTATGTTATTAATTAAACAATTCAAAACGAAAATAAATTGGCTACTCTCTGATTATGTATGAAAAGTGCATTTCTCTCTTGGAATGTGCACTACTGCGGAGATGGCGAGTCTTCCTTGATGACACGACACAGAGAATACTAGTTTATTAATAAATAATTAAAATATCTCCTTGCTATTTTTAACACATTCATAATCTTTACTTTTGCCGGTTCTTTGTGGCAAGCTTTATGTATGCGCTTGAGTGCAGAATAGGCTAATATATTACATAAATGCTCATTATGGCTCATTATATATATATATATATTTATGTAATTAAATTAATAAAAGTGCTTAGTCGACTAATGGCTTAAATGAACAACTACTGGTCCAGTAGAAAAATTTAAGTAGGGGCAGCCCTACTTATTTCACATATTTTTGAACCAGCATGTCACAAAAGGCATTCTGGGTTGAGCGAGCTGAGCAAAAAATTGCAGACAAAGATTTTGGATAGCTTGGCTTGTATGTTTGGATCGATAGGGGCGGTGCGGCCCAACCTCATATTCTTTCATAGGGCCCAAAATTGCTAGCAGCGCCCCTGCATAGAACCATCATTTTGGTTCCACAAAGAATATTTCAGTGAACAGTTCTTAAAAGAACCATTTTTTTCTTAGTGTGAAGAACAGTTTAAAAATCTTAAAGGATTAGTTCACTTTTTTGGGGGGGTAAAATATGTGTTTTTTTGGCTGGGTTTCCTGGGTTCCTGGGTCTAAATATCACATAATTGGGGTCGCTTCAACCCGCGGCCATGGAAAAACAGCCTGCGGGAAAACCGCGGACTTGGCAACACTGTGTGCAGTTGAGTTCTGTTGACATTTGACAACTAATGTTATGCGTCGCTATGTTGCTCTGATTGGTTGGAGGTCTATCCAATTGAGGTCTTTCCTGGTTCGGTTGAAACACGCCCCATAATCACAGCCCAGCGGAGCAGGAGCAGACTCATATTCTGACTAGAATTGAGTATGACAACATCAGGCTAATTGAAGGTTATGATGGGGAGAAAAATCCTGAAATGTTTTCCTCAAAAAGAAGAAAGAAAGACATGAACATCTTGGATGAGATGGGGGTGAGTAAGATATCAGGAAATTAAAATTTTGAAGTGAACTAATCCTTTACGAACCCCTTTGTTCTACCATAAAGAAGCTTTTGTGGAATGGGTGATGATTCAGCTTTGATCACAGGAATAAATTACATTTCAAAATACTAGAAAACATAGTATAATATGAGATAATGTTTCACAATATTACTGCATTATTTTAATCAAATAAATTCAGTATTGGTGAGTAAAAGAGACTTCTTTCAAAAACATGGAAAAAAAAAATCCCCAAACGTTTGAATGGTATAGTGTAAATAAATCCAAGAAAAAGAATAAAAAATAAGAAAATCCAAGAAAAAAATAAGAAAATAAAATGACGATAATGACGATGATAAGATGCTGAAGCTTCTTGCCACACTTGAAGGAGATTCCATATTAATTATATTTTTATAGTGCTAACAAAACCTGCTGTTAAAGTATTGTGCAGTATTCTACGGTAAAGTATTCTGTGTGTCCAGCTGGGGAATTTCTGAACTCTCGTTATTTACCCTCAGAAATGCTTTTTCGTTTTTATTGTGCCATTAGAGGAAATGAGTTACGATAATCAAATTGTCTGGCGGCCCTCTCACTTGGTGTATTTGTCTGTATTTTTTTTTTTTGGAGTGAAGGCTGTATAGATTTCATTCTTAATTCAAATTCAATACTGTTGGCACAGAGTTTGCTATGGCAGCAGATGAAGCACTCTCATTTCAAAAAGCCCTCAAAGTGCTGCCTTAGCAGAAAACACTAGCAATGTGCTGTGATACACTGATGGTATGGAAATCAGTGATCAGATATTTGGTATATAGCATGATAACCAGATCATCCCTGCTGAGAAAAACAGACACCACGCTGGTTTGTGCTGGTCTAGAAGCATTGCCAATTAGCCGCTATATTATCATCATGTTCAATAAAGTGGGATCTTTAAAGATTCCTTTTAGACTGATTTAACTTGTGCTTCTCTGCAGAAAACAAATAATGCATGGCCGAGGCATCGGGGTCGAGATTCAAAAGATCCTGCAAGTCTTTAAGAGGATGAAAATTGTTAAATAAATCAATAAAGACTGACTTGATCTTACACTTTGGTTTTCATTAGAAGGTTGTACAGAAAATCCAAATCTCGAACGGCATCAATATGTCACGGTGTATTATGGTTTTGTTCATATTTCATGCTCTCTTTTTGTTATGTTCAATGTCATGTTTCCTGGTTTGTCAAGTGATTCCATTGTGCCCTCATGTGATCATGTCATGTTTAGTCTTTAGTCTTTGTGTATTTAAGCCCTCATGTTTGCCTTGTTCCCTTGTCGAGTAATGTTTCCTGTAAACCGCTGATGGTGAGTTCTTTGTTTTGTCAAGTCCTAGTCCAAGACCAATACCAAGACCAAGACCAAGACCAAGACCAAGACCAAGACCAAGACCAAGACCAAGACCAAGACCAAGACCAAGACCAAGACCAAGACCAAGACCGAAGTTCCTGCACCACCATGGCTTCCTGAACTTCCTGCACCACCATGGCTTCCTGAACTTCCTGCACCACCATGGCTTCCTGAACTTTCTGCACCACCATGGCTTCCTGAACTTCCTGCACCACCATGGCTTCCTGAACTTCCTGCACCACCATGGCTTCCTGAACTTCCTGCACCACCATGGCTTCCTGAACTTCTTGCACCACCATGGCTTCCTGAACTTCCTGCACCTTCATGGTCCCCTGAACTTCCTGCACCTTCATGGTCCCCTGAACTTCCTGCACCACCATGGCTTCCTGAACTTCCTGCACCTTCATGGCTTCCTGAACTTCCTGCACCACCATGGTTTCCTGAACTTCCTGCACCTTCATGGTCCCCTGAACTTCCTGCACCACCATGGCTTCCTGAACTTCCTGCACCTTCATGGCTTCCTGAACTTCCTGCACCTTCATGGCTTCCTGAACTTCCTGCACCTTCATGGCTTCCTGAACTTCCTGCACCACCATGGCTTCCTGAACTTCCTGCACCTTCATGGCTTCCTGAACTTCCTGCACCTTCATGGCTTCCTGAACTTCCTGCACCACCATGGCTTCCTGAACTTCCTGCACCTTCATGGCTTCCTGAACTTCCTGCACCACCATGGCTTCCTGAACTTCCTGCACCTTCATGGTCCCCTGAACTTCCTGCACCTTCATGGTCCCCTGAACTTCCTGCACCACCATGGCTTCCTGAACTTCCTGCACCTTCATGGTCCCCTGAACTTCCTGCACCACCATGGTTTCCTGAACTTCCTGCACCTTCAAGGTCCCCTGAACTTTCTGCACCTTCATGGTCCCCTGAACTTTCTGCACCTTCATGGTCCCCTGAACTTCCTGCACCACCATGGCTTCCTGAACTTCCTGCACCACCATGGCTTCCTGAACTTCCTGCACCTTCATGGTCCCCTGAACTTCCTGCACCTTCATGGCTTCCTGAACTTCCTGCACCTTCATGGTCCCCTGAACTTCCTGCACCACCATGGTTTCCTGAACTTCCTGCACCTTCAAGGTCCCCTGAACTTCCTACACCCCAATGGCTTCCTAGCCTGCCTGAATTGCTCATGCTGCACGGCCCAGGCCCACCATTGCCTTGCCATGGACCTTGTCATGTCCCCTTGCACGGGCCCCTGGCCCACCATCCCTCCCCCAAGACCACCCTCCTGGACTGTTGTAGGTTTTGTTTTTGTTGGGTGTCGGGAGCTGTGCATAGAGGGGGGATAGATCACGGTGTAATTCGGTTTCGTTTCATGTTCATGTTTCATGCTCTCTTTTTGTTAAGTTCAATGTCATGTGTCCTAGTTTGTCATGTGATTCCATTGTGCCCTCATGTGATCATGTAATGTGCTTCCCTAGTCTCTAGTGTCATGTTGTCATTAGTTCATTGTCTTGATTGTTCATATGTGTGTCTTGTTTAGTCATTAGTCTTTGTGTATTTAAGCCCTCATGTTTGCCTTGTTCCCTTGTTGAGTATTGTTTCCTGTAAACCGCTGATGGTGAGTTCTTTGTTTTGTCCAAGTCAAGCCAAAGTCAGAGTCTGAGTCTTTTATTGGCCGGATTATTGGCAATAAAACTGCACTTGGGTTCACCTCCAAACTTGCCATCCAGTGGAATTGTTACACAATATTTCCTTTTACCAGCCTTTTAGAGCGATCAGACTGATATGAAGTCACAGATTTCAGTATAAAGAGAAAGAAAGGGGGGGGAAAAAAAAGGAAGAGACCCGGAGAGAGGGCCAAAGATACAGAGAGATGATGTTTAATTAGTGTTGTTCACTAAGACAAACATTATTATTATTGCTCATACACTGGGTTAGTGATTTGGACAAACTTTGAGTATTTAACTCGGTTTGTTTGTGCTCCAGACATGAACGATTCCTAAAACCAGAAGATATGAAATGGTCATGGACTAAAACTCTTTACTGAACAATTATTGAAATCGACCCTTATTGCACAAACGCAGAGAAAATACTTTACAATTATTATTTTTTTTTTTTGTCAGCCAAACCCCTTTGGCCTAAAATATTTTCTTTAATTAACCCTGAGATTTTAAATCAATATTTTTTTCACTTTTTTTATTATTATTATAATATTTTAAACACAATCGCATGTTTACGGTCCCTAATGTTGGCTATAATGTTCAAATGACATGCAGGTAAACAAATGTGATATTTAATCTTTTTTAGCAAGCGCTTTTTTAAAAACTATTTTAGTACATTAATTAAAATTGTACATATTGGTGATTTAATTAATACACTTTAAGAAAAGCAAGTAAAAATAGGGCAGAATGTACAGTGTTATTATGAAGGACTTTTCCGTATTGATTTTTTTTTTTACAGGTGCTTTAAATTATGTATTGCATTGTGTTATGTTTTAGGGAATATGGAAATGTCCATAAAGCCCTGGCAAGTTTTTTCTCTTTATTTTTATGTTTTCTGACATTAATTATTAGCAAGCTAGAGCAGTGAGCCTAAAGCGGCATAGTACACACAAATATTGGGAAAAATGATTACATGTAACTTTTTTGGTCAGTATTGAGTGAAATCATTTACTTTTGTCCTCCACACCAACTACAACTGCTATTAGTGCTCGACTCAAACAGATGGACTCACACACACTAACAAACTGTCACTCATTTAAACAAAATTCAAAAGAGCTAGTTAGACAAACACCTCTCCTCAACAAACCGCATGATTTGATGGATCCATAATATTTTTGGAGCACCAAAATATTGTGCAGCAAAAACTGTTCTTTAACAGTGATAATAATAAAAACCATAATTAATAATTGAAAACCAAAGAAAATGCAAAATAACTGCTCTGCAAATTAGAATGCTTTCTAAAGGATCATGTGACACTGAAACAAAAAAAAAGTAGTTGTAAAAAACTACTAAAAAAATACTAAACTAAAAAAATAGTTTTGTCTTGTTTTCCTGTACAAATAGCTAAACATTCTTAAATTAAGATACATTTACTTGAGATGCAAAATCACTTCAGATTTTAAGTCTTGTTCTCTGAAAAATGTATCAATGAAGCGAGTGAAGTGAGAAAAAATATCTGCCATGGGGTCAGAAAATAAAGTTGATTTTTTTGACTTTATTGGCAGATATTTTGTAAGCTTAAAATTACTTAATTTTGATTTTTTTTTTCTCCCCAGAAAATGTTACGTCATTTTGCTTCTCATTTTGCTGCAGTGCATTTGCAATTTAAACAATGTGGCGCTGGACGTGAAAATGAAAACTGCGTTGGGCTGAAACTAGCAAAAAACACTTGTGTCGCACCTGCTGGTGCATTGCGGTGGGTGTATGATAGGGCCTAATATGCGCGCACATAAAGCCGCCTCTCAGTGCTAAATTGAGTTATTTTTCGCTGCTTATTGCGCTTAAACAGTCAAACACACAGAAAATAATGTCAAAATGCTGGTCTTGGTGAGCCCGCCTTCAGATCTGTTTTAAGTGAATGTAAACAGTTGAGAAAGAAAACACATGTGTAACAGTGTAATGGATCCTTGCGTCAGCTCTTAAAGTGACAGCAGCCTAATAATTCTGCTGCCAAATTATGAGATAATATTAAAATATCTATATGGCAGTTTTCCCCCATGGTATTGATTGTGGCCAGTAAAAAAGAGCTGAGTGTTTAGTAACCTTGGAAAACCACTAGCCACAGTGGCTGGTGAGCAAAAACGTTCATGTCAAGCCCTGAGCAGGAGGAAGGACCGTACCTGCAGGAAGGAGATCCTGTTCTGCACCAGGCTGGAAAGATCTCTGGCCTCCTTCTCTCTCCAATCACCTGCTCCGTCCGCCTGACTGAGGTGGTGCAGGTCTGTCATGATCGTTCTGACAGCACAGAAACACACAGGAGACACGTGTTAAAAATCATCCTCTATCATCTGACAATGCACTGATCATCAAACTACGCCTTTGTTTTGAACAGGCGACCTCTAGCGGACGGAAAAGTTACGTAGTGCACCTTTAAATTAAGATACATTTACTTGAGAAGCAAAATGACTTAAATATTAAGTATTAAAGGGTTAGTTCACCCAAAAATGAAAATTCTGTCATTAATTACTCACCCTCATGTCGTTCGACACCCGTAAGACCGCCGTTCATCTTCGTAAACAGAAATTAAGATATTTTAGTTGAAATCTGATGGCTCAGAAAGGCCTCCATTGGCAACAATGCACGGTTCACTCTCAAGACCCTTAAAAGGCACTAAAGACGTTGTTACAAAGTCCATCTCACTACAGTGGTTCTAAAATAACTTTATAAAGCGACGAGAATAGATTTTGTGCGCAAAAAAAACCTAAATAACGACAAATAGTGATGACCGTTTTCAAAATAATGCATCATGAAGCTTCAAAGCGAGTCGAATCATGATTCGGATCGCGTGTCAAACCGCCAAACTGCTGAAATCACGTGACTTTGGCGATCCAAACCGCTGAATCAACTCACTGATTCATAACGCTTCGAAGCTTCATGATGCCTTGTTTTGAAATCGGTCATCATGATATAAGTCGTTATTTAGGGTTTTTTTGCGCACAAGAACTATTCTCGTCACTTATAAAGTTATTGTAGAACCACTGTAGTGAGATGGACTTTGTAACAACGTCTTTAGTGCCTTTTAAGGGTCTTGAGAGTGTAAAGTGCCATTTTGCCAATGGAGGCCTTTCAGAGCCATCGGATTTCAACTAAAATATCTTCATTTGTGTTCCGAAGATGAACGGAGGTCTGACGGGTGTCGAACGACATGAGGGTAAGTAATTAATGACAGAATTTTCATTTTTGGGTGAACTAACCCTTTAAGTCAAAATGATGCAGAAGTATTTTTAATGCATTAATTATGCCACCTTATAATGCATTGTATGACAGTTATAATGCATTATAATAGTTTATCGATTTAAATGTTACACCTTCAGAAAGTATAATGCATGACAAACAACCAATTTCAACCAATAATGCCCAATCATATCAAAAACAGTAAGCTTTTCCACCTGTGGTACGCTGCTCAGCATGGTGTGGATTGTGGCAGGGGATTGTGGGATTGGACGGGCGGCTCTGAGATCTGATTATTGCTCTAATAGAGCTGCAATTACCAGCCTGTTTACAGTCACACAATAAACTCACTGCCAGAGAGAGGAAAAGGCAGGTAAAGTGCCTCGTCCTTTCATTTAGCCTTCGTCTTGATGCATTTTACAGCATTTTAATGTGAACCGAGGAGAAGAACAGCGTGAACACTCAGCACAACATCTCCTTTTGTGTTCTACAGAAGAAACAAAGTAACGCAGGTTTGGAATGAGTAAATGATGATCGTTTTAATCCTTGGATGATCCATTCCTTTAAATCAAATACAACCTCGAAAAGTGTGAGTTTTAGATGCTAATAACGCATGAATTCTGATCAACCAGTCATTTGCTAATTCAAACAGATGAACATATGCTGGTTTATGAGGAGTTTAATTATTACTTCATCAATGAGAGACTCCTCAGGGAGCCGTTCGCTTCAACACAGCCCATTGTTAAATGTGTATCGAGCAATTCTCTTTGTCAAAACAGAAAAACAGGTGTGAATGTGCTGATTGACCGGCTGAGAGACGCCGAGATAATGAGATATTGACAGCGTCTCTCTCTGTAATTAGTCTAGCGGGTGATAACTCAGAATTAAGTGCTGCTATATTTCTATTACACCACTATTAGTGTCTGGAGCCGTTTCATAATGGTGAAACTAGAGACGCACATCAATTCTTCATCATGCATCGCTCCCAAAAAATTATTCCGAATTCTAGGAAACCCGTTGAGAACATGCTCGACTCATATTTCACCCCAAATCAGAAGAAAAAAAATTAATAAATGAAAAACCTATTTTAGGAAGTTTTTTTGTTGTTGTTGTTGCATTTTGGCAATTAATCATATAAATAGTATATTTTTTGCTGCTTAATATTTCTTAATATTCTTTTGGGAAACTGTGATGCACACCGTTCAAAAGTCAGCGGTAAGAAAGATAAAAAAAAATATTAAGAAATTAATACTTTTATTCAGTGAGGATGCATCCAATTGATCACAAGTGACAGTAAAGACATTCATAATGATACAGAAGATTTCTATTTCAAATAAATTCTGTTCATTAAAGAAGCAGTGCCAGAAGTAGCAAAGCATAATAATCATAATTAATAAGTGAGCAGTGATAATAATTGATAATTAAACCGCATATTAGCAAATTATAATGATTTGTGAAGGATCATGTGACACTGAAGACTGGCGTAATGATGATAAATTCAGCTTTGATCACTGGAATAAATTACATTTTAATATATATCCACATAGAAAACAGCTATATTAAATTGTAATAATATTTCAAAATATTACAGTTTTTACTGTATATTTGAGAATTCTTTCAAGAATCTTACTGATTCCAAACTTTTGACGGGTCAACTTTTTTGTAATTATTATTTTTCATAATGCTGATTCTCATTACATTAGTGCAAAATCCGGTCATATTCAAGTCTATTACAGTAAAAAAAAAAAAATACCATAACACAGCAAACATGTGGTTCATACATACTTTACAATTTCAATAACACATGTTTCTCTTTTTTTTTGCATTAAATTAAAAATAATTCAGAGAAAATGCAATAAATATAAATAATAAAGAAAATAGGCAAAATGTAATGTAGTTTTGACTATGGTTTGAGAGATTCAACCTCACAAATGAGATGGGATCATAAATCTTAATTGTTTCTTCAAGACAATAATAAGGTTAAAAAATGAGAGCAAATTAAGTCTCTTATAGATTTCAGATGTGAAATGCATGTCATTTTTATTTCTCCTAAAGAATTAAAGGTGACCTCGTATGCCCCTTTTTACAAGATGTGATATAAGTCTCAGCTGTCCCCAGAATGTGTGTGTGAAGTTATACCCCACAGATCATTTATTAAACCATGTTGTAAACCAGGGGGGCTGTTCTAAGATTTTCATTTTAGGGTATTTTAGGGTCCAAATTGCGCTATTAAATAGTAGCTTACTAACATGCATATTCACAGGATGGCTGTTTATTAATACTTATAAAGCAATACTTATAAAGCTCCCCCGAGAAAATCTTTATTTCTCTGATCTACATATGTGCATTTTAAGATGTTCTGAAGGCCAAAAAATGAGATAACAATAGCTTGAAAACCATGTCAGTGGGCAGTAGATTATTTGTCTTTCTTATCTCCACATCTCTCTTTTTCTGTTTTTATCTTGCCCAGTCTCTTCCCCCACTAACGCTGAGCTTCGACTGATAGCCTATAGTTTTTCCATTTTCGTCAGTGAAGAAAGTAAACATTTGGTTTACATTTTAACATACTGATATTTATATGTTTTATGAATACTTTTCTTAGACACGTTAATTTACCGTTTATTAAAGTTTTAAGTTTATTAAATTAATTCACAATATAAACACTAATCGTATGCCCAATACAGGCTGAAATAGCTGAGCTTTTTTAATTTACTGAAGGCTAAAAATGGAATAATATTAATTTACAATATGTACACATTCATTATTAATCTTATGTCTAATCTGAAGAAAACGGCTTTGTTAATAGGCTATTTCTTGTTTGTTAATTACATTATGAATCACAATGGCCTGTTTTCAATTCAAAATGGCAAAATTAGACAAAAGTTTATTCATTTGCCTGAATATTTTTGTCTTTGTCTTACTCTGATTTGATTGGTTTCCTCAAATATTTTGACATTGACGAGCGGTGACAGACCAATGAGGCTCAGATCAACACACACACCTCTGCTTCTGACGTGCGCTCTGCTCGACGCCGCTGCCGATTGACGAACACTGAGACTTAAAGATGGGACGAAACCGAAGCCTCCCACCAGGTTCATATGTTTTGAAGGTTAATCACATATTTTTTAGGGGGGCTGGGGCAGGAAGCCCCTCTAAAAATGGTCTAGAACAGCCCCTGTTGTAAACACCCCTTTTGGGTGAAAGCAAAAACACGCTGTTTTCATGCGTGTGTATCTTTAAATGCAAATGAGCTGCTAACTTTCCAGAAGAGGGCGGAGCTTCAAGAGCTCATGCTCCGGTGTCAGGACAATCTCATCTCACGCAATGAAACTGTCAGTCGGACAATAATGCCTACAGATCCAGAGAAAAAATGCTGTATGGATATCTAAGTTAGACAGGTATAGTTTAGTTTAATTACGGTTATAACTTATGTTGTCATCTTTCTTTTATCCACTATTAGTACAAGCCGGTTGTAGAGGACTCCGTCCGAATGAATGGCCAAAACTTTACTGATGAGATTTATGAAGTTTATTGTACTTCACACAAAAGAAGATGCGTCCATTTTACCACATAATAACGTTAGTAGCTTTAATAATGCTGTTAAAAGCGAGGACAAACATGGCAGATGGTGTACGGCTCACTCAGGGGAGGAGCTAAGCTAATAGGGCTGTCAGTTGTGGGCGGGGCCTGTTACAATAGGACGTTACAATGTATAGAATTCCTGAATGGGAGACACTTTCAGATTTATGGGGGATTTTTGGAGTGGATGGATTTTCACTATTATAGGGCGGTTGTGTACACACACTATTGTGTTCAAAAACAATGTAAAAGTGAATTTTGCACAATAGGTCCCCTTTAAAGACAAAGTTAAAATGACTGAAGCATCCAGCCAGAGTCGCCTGACCTCTGTTGATGACCCAGGTCCTGCAGGAGTGCGTCAGTGTTTTTCTGTCGGTCTGTCGGGTTGATGTGACTCAGCTTCTGGATCTCGCTGCGAATAAAATACCACAGCTCTTTCACCCCATTCTCCACCTTCCTCCGCAATTCTTCCTGTTCTCGACCCGGACCAACTGAGAAAGAGAATGAGGGATTCAGAAGTGCTCTAATTAAGGAAGAAGGTCTGAGAGGATGCGATAAGATAATCACAGCTAAAGGGACTTAGAACAAATAAGTATCTAGTTGAAGACGGCAGTTGACTTAGGAGCTATTACTGCTGACATATGCGCTTTATATAAAAAGATGGCAGGTAGATTTGTAATAGTGTGTGAGTTTTGAAGGAAATTGCAAAAAAGGTGACAATTGCTGTCAATCTGCCCTACAGATTTAGACGGTCCTCTTTTTGACTCTCGATTCGTCTCTCGCTCTACTCTGGCTCCATCTATGGCAAGCCGTTTTGACTTTTATTCATTCCCATATGAATTTGTGATATCAACAATTCAATTTTCATTAGTTAAAATGCTCATTCTTGATATCAGGAATTCGATTCTACTGCTAACAATGGCAAATTTGATATGAACAATGGCGTCATTACTCGCAGAAATACGAATTGTTGATATCAAGAATTTAATTTCATCTAGTAAAAATGATCATTCTATGTAATCTGTAATTGTATAATTGTGTGTGGAATTGGACTTTCAATTAGTAAGAAATAAATTCTTTATATCAACAATTGAATTTGAATGGCAGCCTATGGTGACATTCCACTAGTGAAAATGCAATTACAGATATCAAGAATTATCGTTTTTATTAGTTGAAATGTAATTCTTGATATCAAGAATTCGATTTCTGCGAGTGCTGACATCATTGTTGATATCAAGAATTAAAATTTTTACTAGTGGAAATCTAATGTAAATAAAATCATATCCTGTGAATGATTAAAAGTCAAAACGGCTTGCCATACTCCATCTTTGGCTGTTATGTAATAAGTTCAGTTCAGTGCTTTTCGAGAAATCCCTCCTGGGTCTAATCTCTGAGGGACGCGTGACCCTGAATGGAAGATCTGTCCCAAACCCCAGTGAGCTGCCCGGCTGTATACTACCTACATAGGTAGCATCCTAATGGAAATTAAATCTCAGAAGTAAGTGCTCCGCACAGTTAGCATGCTGGCAAACTAAGAACATGACACTCTAATAAGCATAAAAATAAATAGCAATCTCAAAAAAGCAGTATTTCCAGCATGTATATGTAGGTGTGTAGGTGGACAGCTCACTAGAGTTTTCTAACAGAGCTGGTTTATCCTCTAATCCGTCCTCTCATTACTGCAGAGGTGACCAGAGTGAGACACACAGCATCTATCGGTCCTTTTATAGGGGTCAGAACACCATGTGAAGCGGCACGAGGAGAGAGAGACTCTTTAAGCATGATTCTTATATATCTGTGACCTCTGGCCCAGGGTGATGATAATGATGTTGGTAGTTATTTTTGGCAGATCCTGCAGCAAGGAAATCTCACTGACCCTGGCCCGTTCCCTACCCTTGATTATGCATGCAGAGACTTGAATACACACATAAACATGCACATGAGCGTGTGCAAACATTCAAACTCTACCTACACATTGACTCATTCTGTTGTGATTCTGTTAAACCTACATGGATGCAAGTCTAAAGCAGAATATAAACAGCACTCTCAGAGCTCCTTTTTTCAATGTTAAAGTGTCCCTATTATGCCATTTTAAAGGTTCCTCATTTTGTTTTGGATCTCTTACAATAGGTTTACACGCACTGTAAACCCTTTCGCTCAACATAGTTAATTGGTTTGAGTAGAGCCAACTCAAATCAAACTAATTAGTTCCATCAAATTAACTTTTATGAGTATTTACTTTTTCTTTTGAGTTCACAAAACTGACAGATTTTTTTTTGAGTTTTATGAACTTGTTTTTTTTATTTAGACAAACTTACATTTAACTGAAACTGGGATGGGATTTCTATTTCCCAGAATGCTTTGTCATGACACTCAAAAGGGAGAGTAAATGCTAAAATTAAGTGCTATAAAATGTTTTTGTGCAAGATTAATGTCAAGGTGGAGATTTAGTAGTGTTTAATGTTTTGCTACGTTCGTTTAGGCGAGTTATGCTGGGTTTTTTGGGGTGGTTACCAGCATGGTGACGAGGGGAGCATGTTAAATGTATTATATTACTGTCCTATGCTAATGCTATCAAAGCATTGTGTTACCAGCTAGCAAGGTGGCATTTATTGAATTAGCTAGTTAACGCTAGCCAAGTTTCCACTACTAAAAAGTTGATCATTTTAATTTAAATGAATTAATTAAGTTACTCAAATATTTGAAGTTAAGAGCAAAAAAAATAAATGTATGAGTACAAAATAAAAATCTGCAAGTTCTGCTTAACTTTATATTTTCTTAACTTAAAAAATTTGATGAAACCGATTGTTTAAATTTTTTGGGTTTTGCCAACTTCAGGTTTACAGTGAGGCAATCTCATTTCTTGATAGTTAAGAATCTTAAGTGAGCAGAATTTGCAGATTTTTATTCAGTACTCATACATTTTCAATGCTCTGAACTTGAAATATTGGAGTAAAATAATTTAAAGATGCAGTGTGTAGTATTTTTGAGGATCTATTGACAGAAATGCAATATAATACACATAATTATGTTTTCAGTGGTGTATAAAGACCTTAGATAATGAACCGTTATGTTTTTATTACCTTAGAATGAGCCATTTCTATCTACATACACCGCGGGTTCCCTTACAGCGAAGCCGCCATTTTGCGCCGCCATGTTTCTACAGTAGCCCTAAACGGACAAACTTCTCAACAGAGCCCTAGCAACTCTCTGCTCTCTCCAACGACGACATTTTTGTCCTGTGTCGGCCACCGTAGTTTCTATATGTGCTTCGGAAGGGAGGTATGGGCTGTTGCAATTTGCAACCTCACCACTAGATGAGTAAAAATTGAGATGATAAAATTTACACAGTGCACCCTTAACTTAAAGGGATAGTTCACCCAAAAATTTAAATTAGCCCATGATTTACTCACCCTCAAGTCATCCTATGTGTATATGACATTCTTCTTTTAGACGAATAAAATCTGAGTTATGTTAAAAATGTTCTGGCTAATCCAAGCATTATAATAGCAGTAATAGTTGCTCTGTTTTTGAAGTCCATAAAAAGTGCATCTGTCCATCAAATAACGTGCTCCACGCGGCTCTGGGTTGTTAATAAAGGCCTTCTGAAGCGAATCGATGCGTTTGTGTAAGAAAAATATCCATATTTAAAAATGTATTTAATTTTTTTCTATGGCTCTGCATCAGCCGTCCCTGCGCAATCACTTCCGGCGAATAAGGTCAAAACACATGCAAAATACCGGCGCGATCATAGATATATACATAGAATCTGCATTAGTGCCTGTGCAGATTGGTCGAATGAGGCATCTACATATATATATCTTTGATCGCGCTGGTATTTTGACCTTATTCACTGGAAGTTATGGCGCTGGGAATACTAGATGACATTCGTCTGATAAGAGGTAAAAAAATAACATAAATACTGTTGGGTTTCTCGCAGAAACTGATTGTTTCGTGTCTTAAGACATCAATGTGTCACCACGAGCCGCATGGTTTAATAAGGATTCGTATGTCTATGTGTTTTTACTCTCATTGCTCTAATACTCTAAAATATCCCCATTGACATGCATTGTACGACTATCACACTGTAACGGCTGGAGTTAAACATTTTAATTTGTGTTCTACTGAAGAAAAAAAGACACCTACATCTTGGATGCCCTGGGGGTAAGCAGATAAACATAAACATTTCGTTTTTGGGTGAACTATCCCTTTAAGTAGTGGAAACTTGACTAGCTTTAACTAGCTAATTCAATAAACGCCACCTTGCTAATTGGTTACACAATGCTTTGGTAGCACTTGCTGAATGAGGACAGCAATATGTCACCATGATGGAAACCCTACAAAAAATAAACTCTTCTAAACTAGCATAACAAAACATTAAACACTACTAAATCTCCCACTTAACGTTAATCTTGCACAAAAAACATACTATAACACTTAATTGTGGCATTTTTCTGTCCCTTTTGAGTGTCATGGCAAAGCATGCTGAGAAATAGAAATCCCAGCCCAGTTTCGGTTAAATTTAAGTTAGTCTAAATGAAAAGAAACAAGTTTATAAAACTCAAAACAATGACGTTTTGAGAACTCAAAAGAGAAAGAAAGTTCGAAATACTCATAAAAGTTAATTAGCTTGAACTCATTTGTTTAATTTGAGTTGGCTCCACTCAAACCAGTTAATTATTTTGAGCGCTAGGATTTACAGTGTAGGGTTAAGAAAGGGAGACTCAGCCCTGTTTATCTCTCCTCTTGCCTTCTCCAGATAATCTCTGAAAACTGTGGATCTTCTGTTTGGCTCGGCTTAGCTGCTCCTCAAGAGATCGGAGTCTTCCTGACGATATTGGCCCATCCGATTGTCCTTCCGGAATCCTGCAAAACACACACACGGCTTGTTAGCAAACTCCTTCCGCAGCTTAAAGAGTCTGCAAACAGCGGCTCTGTCTGCGTTCTCACGCCGTCCATGAAGAAAGCAATCAGACCGCCAACGCTGCGTAAACAAACGGAGAGCGACACGGGAAACTACAGGCTCCAAACGTTGATTCACTGGAGCCTGATTATGAATTGGCCATGAATAAAATAATCATAAATGTCTGCTGTGATGTTCAATAGCGTTTAGTGCGCTGCATAAATTTGCAGCCTACATTCGTCTAAAGCATAATTGCTAATTACAGTTTGACAGTGTTCGTTTCTATTCAGCTGATTTAGATGAAATCACCTCTTAACTAATGAGCATTTGGGAAACTCTGCATGACACAAACAACCGCTCGTTTAATATCACATATGACCAAATTGAGCTTTTATTTTGTAACTGAATGTTTACTGAATATTTCTATTTGTAGTATAAACGGGTCAATATGAGTCCAAGTGCTAAAACCACTGAGTAGATCGCTTATACTATGTATTTATATGGTAATCATACATTAATATTAATACTTCTGCTGCATGCATATGCATGAGGGTATATATGCAAAGGAACAAAGATTAGCGTGGAGAAATCAATCGAGCATGTTAGCACAATTTTCTAGAGTGGAGGAGGGAATACTAATTGATTCAAAAGATGCAAAAAGGGCTTTAATTTTAGAGCAAATAACAAAAAAACCAGGGGTGCTGAGAAAACCAGCGTGCGTCGATATGTGCAAAGAGAAAAAGCAAGACGTGAGAGAGACAACACATTACCGTTAAAATAAGAACACTTATTCTTAAGTCTAGGAACGAGACACTTGAGACTAAATATTAAATATTTTGGTAACACTTTAGTATGGGGAACATATTCACTGTTAACTACGACTTTTGCCTCAATATACTGCTGATTTACTGCTTATTAATAGTTAGTAAGGTAGTTTTTGTAGCGTTTAAGTTTAGGTATTGGTAGGATTAAGGCACATAGAATAAGGTCATGCGGAATAAGGCATTAATATGTGCTTTATAAGTGGGTCAATGACATGGCATGTATTTTTTGTGTCTGAATTCATTATTTTCCTAAAAAAATAAATACATGTCACATATCAAATTGATCTACAATATTTCCTTTATAAGATACTCTTCTAATTTTTTTTTTAATTCAATTGACTTTTTGAGTTGTGGTGTTTCAAAGACCTAAAATGTCAGGTGGTGCGACCAGCAAATTTACATATCAATTCCCACTGCAATTGCAAAACGAAGTAAGAAATATAAATGTAAACCATTATATAACGTATACAAAAAAGAAATCTTGTTTAATAATGAATTAATACTGTCTTAAAAGCTGGAAAACCAATATGAATCAACACCATACATTTTCCGGACATAAAAATGCATTTTAAAACTCTTTTGCTTAAATTGATATTATAATTATATTTTTCGTATTTGTCATTGACCCAAGTACAAATAAACAGCCTAGTAATATGCATGCTAATAAGAATTGAACCCTAAAATAAAGTGTTACCAATATTTTATACATTTTGTATTCCAGACTTCATGAAGCCGTTTTGGTTTCCCAATGTTCTTTAAGGGAAGCACAAAAACATACATGAAAGAAATGAAGACCCCTGAAGATTAACTTGGCCTTTCAAGTCTTGAATCTACTCACATTTCATAACATCTGAAAGACGTCTCTCTTATTGCAATCTGGGTCATCAATACCCCCCAGCTTTGTAATATCTTGATAAGGTGCTATCTAGAATCTAATTAATAATAATAATAATGAAAACAACACCCTAGCAAACTAGTCAAGACCACCCAGAACACTATAGCTACCACATCGAAATGTGTTAAAAACACCCAGAACACTCTAGAAACCACATTGCACTACATTTATGCCACATACAGTAGTTATGACTGCAAACTTAGCATAGAGTCTATTGTGTATCAAGGAAACCAAACAGAGAGAAATTTGCAGCACAGCAAGAACAGAATCAGGAATCTTGTGGCCCTCAGGTGAAGCTCCTTTTTCTTTTCTTTAGAGATTATACATTGATCAGGCATAACATTATGACCTAATATTGTGTTGGTCCCCCTTTTGCTGCCAAAACAGCCCTGACCCGTCGAGACATGGACTCCACTAGAGACGCCACTGACGCCTCACAAGAGCTGCAGTTTTGGAGATCCTCTGACCCAGTCGTCTAGCCATCACAATTTGGCCCTTGTCAAACTCGCTCAAATCCTTACGCTTGCCCATTTTTCGTGCTTCTAACTAGGGCTGCCACTAACGACTATTTTTATATCGATTAATCTTATCGACCAATTTTACTTAAATACATTTTATTTAACTTGCACCGTTGGCCTTCAGTAGTGTACTATAAAAAAAGTATAAATGTAAACAAGCCCATGACAAAATGTAAAGCTAAAAGAGTACAAATGTAAAAGGGTACACATTTGTAAACCAACATCATAAGAAAAAGGGATATCAGCAAATACTTTTTATATAGAATAGTGTTGTCACGATACCAAAATTATGACTTCGATACGATACCAGACTAAAATACCTCAATACCGATACTGAATCCATACCATGGGAAAAAACGGTAAAAGTAATTTAATGAATGATATGAACTTACTATTCATTGTTTTATCATTGTTATTGGGTTAAAAAACCCTAAAAACTCACTTAGCCGGCCTGTTCCTTCCCTGCCCTTCTTCACACAGAATATGAGGTCCGGCCCTTTAAGAGCTGCACGGACCAAAATCATTGTAACACCCGATTTCTCACTCAACTCTGTATACCAGGGGTCTCAAACTCATTTTACCTGGGGGCCGCTGGAGGTAGACTCTGGGTCAGGCTGGGCCGCATCAAGTATTCCACATAAAAAGTGTTTCAAGTATTCCAAAAAAAAGTAGCACAACTGATCCAATCTTCATTATTAACAGTTCTTCAACATGAATGTTTCTTCTGAACATGAACGGTTCCTCTGAATTTGAACTAAATATAGCCTATAGAAATTAAATTGTGTAATATGAAATAATGAATGATTTTAATTTTATTTTAAATAATAGACTAATTCACAGCAAGGCCGTAACCAGGTCAATCAAAACAGTGAGCGAAATTCTAGGTCTAATTCTAGTTGGGAAATAATATTTTTGGGACTATTTGTAAACAATATTTGCATTAATTTGCGTCAAATATATTATTAGTCCCGATATTCTTCGCATGAGTGAGTGAATAAATACATAGATCCGCAAATTACTTACGGATTCCCCAGAGGTCTGGTGGTAGAGTTTTTGTCAACCGTGTCAAAGGTTCCAGGTTCTAATCCGCTCTCATATAGTTTTTCTTCATTAAAATCAAAGATGTTCATCAATGATTGTATAATAACACCATGGACACGTTTGCATTTTGTTATGTGATTTCACCGGAAAGAATAGTCTCTCTCAGCAACGGCATTGAGCGATAGATTGATGCACTCGTCTGTGTGTGAAGACTGTGCACGAGCCAAAAGAGAACGTAAACCCCGCCTACTTTGATTTGATTGGCCATCTCATGTCATAATGTTGACATTGACGAGTGCTGTTAGACCAAATTTGTTTCAACTGTCTGATCAGCTTCGTTCGTCTGTTCCTGTCAATCACGCGGTGTCAACCAATTATACTGCACGAGGGAGGGGCGAGCCAACTCTCTCTCTCACACACACACACACACACACACACAAAGGAGGCAGCAAGCGCGGCAAGCGCTGCACACGCAACGATTCAGCAAAAAGGTGCTTTTCAGAGCAACGCGCGGGCCGCACTAACACTAAACTTTGATGTCAAGAAGGGGGCCGCAAAATATCATCCTGCAGGCCGCAAGTTTGAGACCCCTGCTTTACACGGATCAGTCGCCCCAAAGCATGACGTTTCCACCCCCATGCTTCACAGTAGGTATGGTGTTCTTCTTTCTCCTCCAAACACGACAAGTTGAGTTCTATTTTGGTTTCATCTGACCATATGACATTCTCCCAATCCTCTTCTGGATCATCCAAATGCTCTCTAGCAAACTTCAGACGGGTATCCGTTCACTAAAGACATATCCGACTGCGTTTACAAGAATACTCGCCAGGACGTGCATTTTTACATATTTTTTACCATTCAAACCCAATAATCTGCGAAACTGGTGTCGCGATTCAGGTCAGAGTTCGGCAGCACGTCCCGGCCGCGCCGCACTTTTCTGTTGCTTTCTTTTTCCTGAGCTGCGCGTATATATTTGACTGTTCTGCTTCCATTGTTTAGTGAACGGCGGAAGCAGAGCACACACACGTCCTCACTCCTGCTGTCACACATCGACGTAAATTAAGAAATACTGCTCTTATTAGATTGCTGTCATTTTTAAAGTACCGGTACTAATACAATTTCATCTCGTACCCAACTTACCCAGTCCACTAAAAATATTGACGTCGACTAATTAACAGCGTCGACGCAGTCGATTGTATCGACCAATCACGACAGGCCAACTTCTAACACAAAATGTTCAATTGCTGCCTAATATATCCCACCCACTAACAGGTGCCGTGATGAAGAGATAATCAGTGTTATACCAAATGGAGTAAATCACCTTTTGAAAGTAACTTGACGCTTCAAATAAAGATTGTATCAACATCATTACACTAGTAGGTGGCGACAAGTGATTGTTAAAAATGGATTCAAAAATGCAGATTCATCCAGTAATGAAACAAGTGAAGTCGTTATGAGCAATTAACATTAACATCAGAACCTCTAGTAAATGACATGTTATTTTGTTTAGTGGTCTATTCAAAATCATGGGAGAATCATGATTCTCATATAGTTAAACTTTTTTGCAATTTGCACAAGCTCGCCAAAATTGGACAGTTGAAGACTGGAAAAATGTTGCCTGGTCTGATGAGTCTCGATTTCTGTTGAGACATTCAGATGGTAGAGTCAGAATTTGGCGTAAACAGAATGAGAACATGGATCCATCATGCCTTGTTACCACTGTGCAGGCTGGTGGTGGTGGTGTAATGGTGTGGGGGATGTTTTCTTGGCACACTTTAGGCCCCTTAGTGCCAATTGGGCATGGTTTAAATGCCACAGCCTACCTGAGCATTGTTTTGACCATGTTCATCCCTTTATGAGCACCATGTCCCCATCCTCTGATGGCTACTTCCAGCAGGATAATGCACCGTCACAAAGCTCGAATCATTTCAAATTGGTTTCTTGAACATGACAATGAGTTCACTGAACTAAAATGGCCCCCACAGTCACCAGATCTCAACCCAATAGAGCATCTTTGGGATGTGGTGGAACGGAAGCTTCGTGCCCTGGATGTGCATCCCACAAATCTCCATCAACTGCAAGATGTTATCCTATCAATATGGGCCAACATTTCTAAAGAATGCTTTCAGCACCTTGTTGAATCAATGCCACATAGAATTAAGGCAGTTCTGAAGGAGAAAGGGGGTCAAACACAGTATTAGTATGTGTTCCTAATAATCCTTTAGCTGAGTGTATATTCTCAATGAATCCATAATCATACAACTTTACAGCAATTCCATCAAACGAGTGCATCAGACAGGGCAAAACTTCAGAACTGCTGATGGAGAGCAAAAAGTCTGATACAGGAGGGGAACGCCGGCCAAATGACATTACAGGGAGTGAATTACTGTCAGTCACTGCCGCAGCACTCCGAGACGAAATTATAGGAGTCGCAAGATTAGTCAGGAGACCGAAGCCTGAAGATCACACAGGTTTGGTGATGAAAAAGAGGCAAGGAATATCTGAATACTGCTAAATGATTGGTGGATTTCAACAAACCCTTAAACCCATACAGTAAGTTTCAAGCAATCAGACTGAAGATTTTCACCTGGTGGATGATGAAATAGGTGGAAAATCCCACAGACTGGCATTGAAGAAGGGACCGGAGCCGTATCTAGAGACTTGAGGGGGGACTCTGTTCAACTGGACCAGTAAGAAACCACTAAGAATATCAGAGAACACCCTACTGCATATAAATGTGCTATAGTAACCACCATAACTCAAAACCATAGACTGAATAAAACAATGGACGTAGTGTCCATTTTTCAAGCCCAAAGTGGGCGGAGCCGGCCGTCGCATCTTGGCAGCGCGTCACTCCCGGATAACCGAAAATGGGCAAAGAGGCGGGGCGTGGGTGGAGCTGGGGTGCTTGGTTGCTGAAACCACGCCCACCTAGCTCGACGTGATCAAGTTAGCTTAGGCTAAAGAGCTAAAGCTATATGCTACTGGTAGCACAGAGGTTGCTAGTCGGGGGCATTGGCGGTTGGGACGGACGATATTAGTAAACGTTACGCTATTTATGAAATGCAGGCGTAACATTATATGACAACTGTTTTATACAGTCTATGGTTTCAGCCTACAGCTAATCACAGTCTGTCGGATTCTGGAGTGTAGTAAAATTTGAAATAAATTAATGAATACAATTATATTACAATTTCCCTCACTGAAAAAAATGGAGACCAGACTTCTTGGACGATCTGTAAGTACAATTAACCACACAGCAAGCCATATTATTTGAAAATTGTATGAAATAATCCCGAAAACACTGCAGAGAAGTTTAGCGGCTGGAATTAGCTGAAGTGACGGCTAACAGACAGCAGACAAACGGCTAGTAGTGAACGCAGTGGCAATCCACCTGTCACTCAAGAGGCCACGCCCTTAATTAGGCAGAACTTTAAGGCTTAATATCATTTATACGGATGAGTTATAAAAAAATGCACCCCACTCACAGTCGTCATGAAGGGCAAAATTAGCCGTATAGACCAAAACCACTTTCTGTACCAGGCTGTAAACATGTTTTTACCTGCTGTAAAGTTGGGCATTTTAACATGGAGGTCTATGGGATTGACTCCTTTCTGGAGTCTGTCTCTAGTGGCCAGTCGATGAATTGCAGTTTAAGTCACTTCCGTGTTGGATTCAAGAGAGACCGGAAGGTTGCCGCTTGCTCAAAACACCATAGCAAGTGCATAACAACATGCTAAAGCCAGCAAGAACATCCTCGTAACTGCATAACAAAATGCTAAAGCCACTTAGAACACTCTAACAAACGCTTAACAATGTGGTAAAAGCACTCAAAATAACTCCCCCTAGCCACTGTATGACCACGCCTGGCAATCATCCTAAATATCATGTCACTTGTGATGTCATGCCTTCCTGTCTAAGTGACCAAAATAAGCTGCAATGTGGGCTGACCTTTATGCTGATAGTCGAAAGTCTGGCTACGCATACCAAGAGAAACAGGACAATATTCTTAATCATAAGAGTGCTTTTAATGCATGGGAAGCAGTTTTCTTTTTTAAATGTATTGTGTGTGTGTTCTTGGCAATATGAAGAATGTCTGTGGCAGAATATTTTCCAGGGCTCGGTGGCAATTTTAATTGCTCATATAATGATATTGACAGAAAGCACACATATCTTCACCCAGCCTGAGGGTGTGGACCGCTGCGTCTCGATGAAACAAATGAACGTTATGATGTGTGGAGAAGCGTTCATAATAATGCACGGCAGCACACGCAGGCCATTGTCAGATAATATTCCATTTCTCTTCAGCGAAGGCCGGAAACATTTTATTGCTTTGAGCATCAATTCCCATGTTAATGTATCTATCCAGTAGGTTTTTTTATCATCACTTTATGATTGTAGCATGTGCATATATAAATTACATGAAACATAAAAGTGCCTTCTGGCATTTGAACAGTGCTTTGTTGAAGATATTAATTTAAGAAAAAAGAAATGAAGGTCCTCAAGACTTGTTTCACAAAAGTGCAGCAGTGTTTGGACAGAACATTTTTATACTATATTACCATTGTCACTCGCTCGCTCGCTCAGTCACACACACACTCACTCACACACACACGCTCGCTCGCCCACTTGCTAGCTCACTCACTCACTCACTCACTCACTCACTCACTCACTCACTCACTCACTCACTCACTCACTCACTCACTCACTCACTCACTCACTCACTCACTCACTCACTCACTCACTCACTCACTCACACACGCTCGCTCGCCCCCTCACTCACTCACTCACTCACTCACTCACTCACTCACTCACTCACTCACTCACTCACTCACTCACTCACTCACTCACTCACTCACTCACTCACTCACTCACTCACTCACTCACTCACTCACACACACACACACACACTCTCACACACACACACACACACACACACACACACACGCTCTCCCCCTCACTCACTCTCTCACTCACTCACTCACTCACTCACTCACTCGCCCCCTCACTCACTCACTCACTCACTCACTCACTCACTCACTCACTCACTCACACACTCACACACTCACACACTCACACACTCACACACTCACTCACACACTCACACACTCACACACTCACTCACTCACACTCACCCCCTCACTCACACTCACACTCACTCACTCACACTCACCCCCTCACTCACTCACTCACTCACTCACTCACTCACTCACTCACTCACTCACTCACTCACTCACTCACTCACTCACTCACTCACTCACTCACTCACTCACTCACTCACACTCACTCACTCACTCACTCACTCACACTCACTCACTCACACTCACTCACACTCACCCCCTCACTCACTCACTCACTCACTCACTCACTCACTCACTCACTCACTCACTCACACTCAATTCAATTCAATTCAATTCGCTTTATTGGCATGACATACATGGGTACATATTGCCAAAGCATTTCACAAAGCAAAACAAATACATACATAAAACACATTCACATTTATATTTATATATACATATATTAACAATATTATTAATCTGGACGTGTTCACTCAGTACATCTTAATTTGTGGCATTTATAGATATGCTGTGCTATATAAGGGGAAGCAGGTCCTTCACCGAGTAAGATCTTTAGTTTTTCAGGATCATGGAGTGACTGGAACTCAGGGATAATGTGCTGGATTTGACTATAGAGTGAGTCTCTGAGGGGTGTGTATTTATCACAGTGGAGGAGGAAGTGTGCCTCCGTCTCCACTGCTCCTGATCTACACTCACTACAGATCCGCTCTTCTGGAGGCAGCCACGTCTTCTTATGACGCCCTCTCTCTATGGCCAGTGTGTGGTCACTCAGTCTGTACTGTGTTAATAATGCTCTGTGTGTTGTGTTCCTGACTGAGACAAGATAGTTAGCCAGACTGTACTCTCTGTTTAGACCCAGATAACATTGGAGACGGCTTTGCTCTTTGGTTTGATGTTTCCAATGCTGCATATATGTCTCTTTCTCATGTTTCATTATTTCTTTGATTTTTGCATGTTTTACAGGAGCAGTGGTATACACTATATTCATCAGTTCTGACACCATTACACAAAGATGACTGTTCTGTGTTTGTAGGGCTTTAAAATGAAGATCATCTTCAGAACTTGAGTGTAGGTGGATCCAGAACTTCAAGGCTCTTTTTTTAATGGTTAGATTAAGGGGAAGTCGGCCTAGCTCCGCCCTGCATGCGTTGTTGGGTGTGTTTCTGTGGACGTGGAGGATGTTCCTACAGAACTCCACATGCAGACCTTCTACAGGGTGTTTGTCCCAGACCTTATGGCTGTAGTTAGTCGCTGGACCCCAGACCTCACTTCCATACAGTGCAATGGGCAGAATTACGCTATCAAAGATCTTTGTCCAGATTCTAATGGGGATGTTTATTTTAAATAATTTCATGCGTATGGCGTGCAGGGCTCTGCGGGCTTTTGCAAGTAATGTTTGAATTGCTAATTTGAAGTTTCCAGTGGGTGTTAAAACCAGACCAAGATAATTATAATGTAAAGTGTGTTGAATTGTGGTGTTGTTTACTGTAAATGTATGTTTATGTTCCAGATTTCTGGGTTTCTTCTGGAATATCATGACCTTGGATTTTTGGAAGTTGACTTCTAAGGACCAGTCCTGGCAGTATTTAGTTAAGATGTCTAGATTGTTCTGGAGACCTTCTGGTGTTTTAGACAGAATTAGTAAGTCGTCTGCATATAGTAAATATTTGACTTGTGTGTCGAACAGTTGTAGTCCTGGACTCTCTGATTGGTCCAGTAGATCTGCCAGTTCATTAATGTAAATGTTAAATAGAGTCGGGCTGAGGCAGCAGCCCTGTCTGACCCCTCGCTGTTGGGAAAAATATTCTGTTCTTTGTTGACCAATTTTTACTGCACATTTATTTTTGTTATACATGTTTTTAATTAAGTCATATGTTTTTCCCCCAATACCACTTTGAATGATTTTATAAAACAATCCTTTATGCCAAATGGAATCAAAAGCCTTCCTGAAATCGACGAAGCAAGCAAATATTTTTCCGTCTTTCTTTTGGTGCACGTGTTGGTTTATTAATGTGTGTAGTGTGTGAATATGATCAGTGGTTCGATGTTTGGGGAGAAAGCCAATTTGAGATTTGCTGATGACATTGTGCTGCTTTAAGAAAGATGAAATCCGAGAGTTGACTATAGAACAAAATACTTTTCCCAAACAGCTGGTTACACAGATTCCTCTGTAGTTATTAGGATCTGTTTTATCTCCACTTTTAAAGATGGGAGAGATGAGCCCTGTATTCCAGACCTCTGGAAAAACACCTGAAGTCAGTCACACTCACTCACACTCACCCCCTCACTCACCCCCTCACTCACTCACTCACTCACTCACTCACTCACTCACTCACTCACTCACTCACTCACTCACTCACTCACTCACTCACTCACTCACTCACTCACTCACTCACTCACTCACTCACTCACTCACTCACTCACTCACTCACTCACTCACCCCCTCACTCACACTCACTCACACTCACCCCCTCACTCACTCACTCACTCACTCACTCACTCACTCACTCACACTCACTAACTCACTCACTCACTCGCTCGCTCTCCCGCCCACTCACTCACTCACTCACTCACTCACTCACTC
>NC_137105.1:5007879-5157879 GCF_949357685.1 Gobio gobio
TCACGCTCGCTCGCTCACTCACTCACTCACTCACTCACTCACTCACTCACTCACTCACTCACTCACTCACTCACTCACACTCACACTCACACTCACACTCACACTCACACTCACACTCACACTCACTAACTCACTCACTCGCCCCCTCACTCACTCACCCGCTCACTCACTCACTCACACTCACTCACTCGCCCACTCGCTCCCCCCCTCACCCACTCACCCACTCGCTCACTCGCTCACTCGCTCACTCACTCGCCCCCTCACTCACTCTCACTCACTTGCTCACTCGCCCACTCGCTCACTCGCCCCCTCACTCACTCGCTCACCCCCTCACTCACTCGCTCACTCACTCACTCACTCACTCACTCACTCACTCACTCACTCACTCACTCACTCACTCACTCACTCACTCACATGCCCACACACACACGCTCGCTCGCTCACTTGCTCACTCACTCACTCACTCACTCACTCACTCACTCACACACACACACACACACACACACATGCCCACACACTCACAAACACCCACTCGCTCACTCACTCACTCACTCACTCACTCACTCACTCACTCACACACACGCTCGCTCGCCCACTCGCATGCTCACTCACAAACACCCACTCCCTCACTCACTCACTCACTCACTCACTCACTCACTCACTCACTCACTCACTCACTCTCTCACACTCACACTCACACTCACACTCACACTCACACTCACACTCACACTCACACTCACTAACTCACTCGCTCACTCGCTCACTCGCTCACTCGCTCGCTCGCTCGCTCTCCCGCCCACTCACTCACACTCACTCACACACTCACTCGCTCGCTCGCTCTCCCGCCCACTCACTCACACTCACACTCGCTCACTCGCTCGCTCGCTCTCCCGCCCACTCACTCTCACTCACTCACTCACTCACTCACTCACTCTCACACTCTCACACTCACGCTCGCTCGCTCACTCACTCACTCACTCACTCACTCACTCACTCACTCACTCACTCACTCACTCACTCACTCACTCACTCACTCACTCACACTCACACTCACACTCACACTCACACTCACACTCACTAACTCACTCACTCGCCCCCTCACTCACTCACCCGCTCACTCACTCACTCACACTCACTCACTCGCCCACTCGCTCCCCCCCTCACCCACTCACCCACTCGCTCACTCGCTCACTCGCTCACTCACTCGCCCCCTCACTCACTCTCACTCACTTGCTCACTCGCCCACTCGCTCACTCGCCCCCTCACTCACTCGCTCACCCCCTCACTCACTCGCTCACTCACTCACTCACTCACTCACTCACTCACTCACTCACTCACTCACTCACTCACATGCCCACACACACACGCTCGCTCGCTCACTTGCTCACTCACTCACTCACTCACTCACTCACTCACTCACTCACACACACACACACACACACACATGCCCACACACTCACAAACACCCACTCGCTCACTCACTCACTCACTCACTCACTCACACACACGCTCGCTCGCCCACTCGCATGCTCACTCACAAACACCCACTCCCTCACTCACTCACTCACTCACTCACTCACTCACTCACTCACTCACTCACTCTCACTCACTTGCTCACTCGCCCACTCGCTCACTCGCTCGCTCACTCACTCACTCGCCCCCTCACTCACTCGCTCACCCCCTCACTCACTCGCTCACTCACTCACTCACTCACTCACTCACTCACTCACTCACTCACACACACACGCTCGCTCGCCCACTCGCATGCTCACTCACAAACACCCACTCCCTCACTCACTCGCTCACTCTTGCTCACTCGCCCACTCGCTCACTCGCTCACTCACTCACTCACTCGCTCACTTGCTCACTCGCCCACTCGCTCACTCGCCCCCTCACTCACTCACTCACCCCCTCACTCGCTCACTCACTCACTCACTCACTCACTCACTCGCTCACTCACTCACTCGCTCGCTCGCTCACTCACTCAGTCACTCACTCACTCACTCACTCAGTCACTCAGTCACTCACTCACCCACTCGCATGCTCACTCACAAACACCCACTCACTCACTCACCCCCTCACTCACTCACTGACTCACTCAGTCACTCACTCACTCACTCAGTCACTCACTCACTCACTCACTCACTCACTCACTCACTCACTCACTCACTCACTCACTCACCCCCTCACCCTCCCACTCACTCACTCACTCACTCACTCACTCACTCACTCACCCCCTCACCCTCCCACTCACTCACCCCCTCACTCACTCCCTCACTCACTCACTCACCCCCTCACTCACCCCCTCACTCACCCACTCACCCACTCACTCACCCACTCACTCACCCCCTCACCCCCCCACTCACTCACTCACTCACTCACTCACTCACTCACCCCCCCACTCACTCACTCACTCACTCACTCACTCACTCACCCACCCCCCCACTCACTCACTCACTCACTCACTCACCACCCCCTCACTCACTCACTCACTCACTCACTCACCCACTCACTCACCCCCTCACTCACTCACTCACCCCCTCACTCACCCCCTCACTCACTCACTCACCCCCTCACTCACCCCCTCACTCACCCACTCACTCACCCACTCACTCACCCACTCACTCACCCACTCACTCACCCCCTCACCCCCCCACTCACTCACTCACTCACTCACCCCCCCACTCACTCACTCACTCACTCACTCACTCACTCACCCACTCACTCACCCACTCACTCACTCACCCCCTCACCCCCCCACTCACTCACTCACTCACTCACTCACCCCCCCACTCACTCACTCACTCACTCACCCCCCCACTCACTCACTCACCCACTCACTCACTCCCTCACTCACTCACCCCCTCACCCACTCACTCACTCACTCACTCACTCACACACACACACACACACACACACACACACACACACACACATGCCCCCCCCCCACACACACACACACACGCTCACTTGCTCACTCACTCACTCACACACACACGCTTGCTCGCCCACTCGCATGCTCACTCACAAACACCCACTCGCTCGCTCACTCACTCACTCTCACACACACACACACACAAATGCTGCAGGACTGTATAAGCACTAGTCCTAGTGAATCAGGCCTGAGCAAACCACACGAAATACAGCTGTTTTATAATCAATACTCCTCCAGTTCCACAGTCCAAGGACACTGGCTGGATCTATCAGAGATCTTGGGATTGATATTGTGGACCTCCAGGTTTAGAGCGGATCAATGGGAGACTGGGACCCCGAATGAGGCCGAAAGACACTTAAGAGCCACATTGGACGATCTGTTTGGAATTAAAGCACAGAAGACATTGATCAGATCAAGATTTATATCTGAAATAGATGCTGCTCCTTCAGCCTGACAAAGACAAATGACCAAAGCTCGGTTCTCTGTGTTACGGACAATCAAACACAGGTTCAGTTTCAAGCTCACTTCCCTTACAAAACAGCACTATGGTGGGACTACTAATGCTGTAACCAACACTTTTTCCAATTAACTACTTGTGGCAGCTGTGATCTGTAATTATTTCTTGCATCAATTTGTGCAGCCCTACTTCACTGATGATCTTTTTAAAGAGGCCGTATTGTGATTTTGTTTTTGGGGTTTGCTAGAATCTACTTTTAGGATCTACTTTTCCTGCTTGAATGTTGATTATTTCCCTCATATTCTCCATTGTTGCGGCTCCTCTCTTCCCAGTCTGTCAGTAACGCTCTGTTTAGTTCCTGTCTCTATGAAGCCCCTCCTTCTGAAAAGCACAATGTGCTCTGATTGGTCAGCTGGAGCAGTGTGTTGTGATTGGTCAAGTGCTCAAGCGTGTTTAGGAAATGTCCCACCCCTTACCATAATCGCCAGATTCAACACACTACTAAGGGCCCGCCCCTTTATTCTGCGTATGAATTATTTAAATGAGAAATATTTTGACGCGTTCGTTCCTGGAAGAAAACTCAAGACTACAATGGAGGCGTTTCGGGGAGTTCAGAAACACTGACACTGATATAGAGAAGAACTCCCGCTGGAGGGACTTTGCAGAGCTTTTTCATGCTCAAACAGAAACATTACACACTACAGAAAGATGAACATGGAAAAAAGCACAGTAGGTCCTCTTTAAGGACAGCACTTTCTCCAGGCCAGCCAGATCCACTGCAAATCCCTACACATCACTTTTCCTTCAACATCCCCTGAGAGTACCAAATTTGTCTTCTCTCCTCAGTATAAGCTCTTTATAAATCTTGACTTTCTCCATCAGAACTTCAGAACACCTCCCTCATGTCTCTCCCGAACATCCTGCAAAACTCCTCATGCTGCAGTCGAGCTCTGAGTCACAAATCTGTTCCCCGTCTGCTTCAACAGAAACAATAGTTATTGAGGGAAAAAGACAAGTGCTGGGCAATCGATTAATCACATTCATAAAAGTTTGTGTTTACATAATACATGTGTGTGTACTGTGTATATTTATTATGTATATATACAAACACACTCCATGTATATATTTAAGAAATATTTGTATTTAAATATAATTATTAATTTTTAATTTTATTTGAAATTATATTTATATACTGCATATATTTATATAAAATATCTTGTATATAAATATAAATATTTTATATATCAATATAAAAAAAACTTAAATATATATACATGCATGTGTGCATATTTATATATACATAATAATTATACACAGTACACACACATATATTATGTAAACACAAACTTTTATTTTGGATGAGATTAAATCTTGATTAATCGATTGCCCAGTATTAAAAAAATACATATGATTTCAGTATACATCTTGAAAGTTAGGTAATTAAAATTAATAATCAATGATTTTAATATTAATATTACATTTATGCATTTAGCAGATGCTTTTATCCAAAGCAACTTACAAAATATTAGTATTTAATAGTACAATATTAAATATATAATATAATTAACTATATTAATAATTGGTTATTCAAATATTAATTACATTATATTTATTACATTAAATATTAAATTTTTATATAAATAATAATATATATAATTTTTAAGTCATTCTTCAGCCTGGGTGAGATCCTCAGGTCTTAGGCGGTTTGGCTCAGTTTTGCACAGAAGAACATGGGACTTTGTTTCTTAGAAGCTCATACGTTTCCATTTCTCTTGTTCTGTTAAGAGCACAGTTGTATCCAGGGTACTAAACTCACATCAGACAGAATCAGGTCAAACACTGCTCATGTTAGAAAGGGTCTTTAGTGGCAGAGCACACAGCCTTGACATCTCAAACCATTGATATAACAATCGATTTAAACTATAGATGCACAATGATAAACGTTTATGCAAAGACTGTAAATCGATTCAAAGTTTGCATACTTGCATATGTCAATTGTTATTGAGAAAAGCGTCAAAATTAAAGCACTATGCAACTACATTGCATGGTTACTACGGCAGACAAAAGCACTGAATAACCTGATCAACATACACTGTCAAATATTAAAAATATAGTATACATATAGTACAACACTGTCAAATATTATACTTGTATCCAGTGTTGGGGAAAGTTACTTTGAAAAGTAATGCATCACAATATTGCGTTACTTCCTTAAAAAGTAACTAATTGAGTTACTTAGTTACTTTTTAAGAAAAGTAATGCGTTACATTACTTTTGCGTTACTTGTTCTCACCTGGGCTGGGCTTGTTTTGTTTTTTATAACAAAAAAAGTTATATTTTTGTGCAAATGTAAAGACCACTTCATACCAAAATTGAAATAATAAGCCTCGAACAGTAGAGGGCCATTCTGGATAATGGAAGAATAGGACGCAGGATAAAAAAAAGTTACCAATAAAAACAAAGAATCTAGTCATTTTTGCTCATGGTTTAACTTAAAAGACATTGGTCAATAAAGGTAGATTAAATGCATACAAATATTTGTTTTATTTAACATTTCATTATTGGAGGTTTGCATGGTTCTCTGATTTTGCATTTGACTGATGTTATTCATTTTGAGGAGTACTGAATCTTTATTGTTCAAGTGAGATTAATAAATGCTCACATTTAGTCTAGAACTACAATAACCACCATGTTTACACACAACGCCTCTGCGCTTACTCTCGATTTTTCTCAGGAGAGCTGTCAGTCAAATAAATGTGAAAAAGTAACTTGAGTTACTTTTTTGAAAAAGTAACTCAGATATTTTGTTGTAAATTTGAAAAGTAATGCGTTACTTTACTAGTTACTTGAAAAAGTTATCTGATTATGTAACTCAAGTGACTTTTAATGTGTTACCCCCAACACTGCTGGTATGTGACCCTGGACCACAAAACCAGTCATAAGGGTCAAATTTTTGACATTGGGATTTATACATCAACTGAAAGCGGAGTAGATAAGCTTTCCATGTGTGTATGGTTTGTTAGGATAGGACAATATTTGACCGAGATACTATTTGAAAAACTGGAATCTGAGGGTGCAAAAACATTTACATTTACATTTACATTTAGTCATTTAGCAGACGCTTTTATCCAAAGCGACTTACAAATGGGGGCAATAGAAGCAGCTAGAGCAGTCGAAGGGCAACAATATCAGCAATATGTAAGTGCTGTAACAAGTCTCAGTTAGTCTAGCACAGAAGTTTTTTATTTATTTATTTATTTATTTTTTTAAAATAAATTAGACAGACAGACAATGAATAGAATGATAAGTGCTATTCTCGATCGGTCAGGTGTTGCTGGAAAAGATGTGTCTTTAGACGTTTTTTGAAAATGGCTACAGACTCGGCCGCACGAATTGAGATAGGCAGGTCATTCCACCAGAAAAATCTAAATATTGAGATTTAGAAAAAAATCTAAATATTGAGAAAATTGCCTTTAAAGTTGTCCAAATGAAGTCCTTAGCAACGCATATTACTACTAAGAATAATAGTTTTCTATATTTACGGTAGGACATTTTCAAAACATCTTCATAGAACATGATCTTTACTTAAAGGTTACTTCAGCATTGGGAAGATGAATGTGCATTTAAACTGGGTCATTTATGTAGTAGAAATGAGAAATTATTTTTGAATTTGGTGCCTTCTAGACTGAGAAAAGTCAGAAAATGTATTTTTGTCTCATGTGGATGAAAGACAACAACTCCCAGAATGCACTTGCTTCTCTTCCCTACGAGGTCACTCCCTACACCGCCCCCAAAGTCATTTTGATATTCATAGTAATAAAATCATTTAGTTCAGTTAGAGAACAGACACTACAATTAAAAACTGAACGTGTCTGTTCAATAAAGTGTGAGTGAGCCGAACGAAAGTCACAGGACAAACGCAGCAGGAGTCAGATTTCATTCATCACGAGAAGAGCTGAGCAGAGCTGAGGTAAGCGCAGCATTCATTTATAGCGCAAGTCCAGTCTGGCGCATTATCAGATCATGCCTATGGAAGCTAAACTTTCATAGGAATTCATTAAAAAAGTTGAAACACTCACTTTGCTCCGCACCGCTCCGTTATCAATGCCCAAGCAGCCGTGCTCATTTTACATTCTGTGAGTGAAATCCCTCCCCTATGGACGGGTTGAAAACATGCGGAACTAACTCTACTACTGGCTGTAGTCTCTAGCCTCTGGCCAAAAAAGCCTCCGATGACATAAAATACATAATTCTCTCGCCTCAGGGGGACATGAGGGGGGAAAGTACGATAATTTGAATACTAACAGTTTTCTACTGATACAAAGCTTAATGCTAAATCACTGAAGTTACCCTTTAATATCCTAATGATTTTTGGCATGAAAGAAAAATCGATCATTTTGACCCATACAAAGTATTGTTAGCTATTGCCACAAATATACCCGTGAGACTTATGACTGGTTTTGTGCTTCAGGGTCACATATTGTAATCACATGAGAACAAGTTGTAACTGCTGTGTCTGCTTAACTGAATACCTAACGTTTAGGGCTGCCACTAACGACTATTTTCATATAAATTAATCTATCGACTACTTTATCGATTAATCGATTAAACTATCGACTAATCTATCACAATAATTGTCGAAAATTTTACTTAAAAACATTTAATTTAACTTGCACCGTTGGCCTTCAGTAGTGTACTAAAAAAAAACTTATAAATGTAAACAAGCCCTTGACAAAATGTAAAACTAAAAGAGTAAAAATGTAAAAATGTACAAATTTGTAAACCAACATAACAAGAAAAAGGGATATCAGCAAATACTTTTTATATAGAATAGTGTTGTCACGATACCAAAACTATGACTTCGATACGATACCAGACTAAAATACCTCGATACCAATACTGAATCCATACCATGGCAAAAAACTGTAAAAGTAATTGAATAATATGACAGAACTTACTATTCCTTGTTTTATCATTGTTTTGGGGTTAAAAAACCCTAAAAACTCACTTCACACACCCTGCTTCACACAGAATATGCGGTCTGGCCCTTTAAGAGCTGCACGGACCAAAGTCATTGTAACACCCGATTTCTCACTCAACTCTGTATACGTTCACTAAAGACATATCCGACTGCGTTTACCAGAATACTCGCCAGGACGTGCCTTTTTACATATTTTTTACCATTCAAACCCAATAATCCACGAAACTGGAGTCACGATCTGTCTGCGTGAAAGGTGTGTGTGCGGCTCCGCGCGCTTCAGGTCAGAGCTCGGCAGCTCGAGCACGTCCCCGAATGTTGCTTTCTTTTTCCTGAGCTGTGCGTATATATTTGACTGTTCTGCTTCCATTGTTTAGTGAACGGCAGAAGCAGAGCTCACACACACGTCCTCACTCCTGCTGTCACACACACGTCCTCACTCCCTCACTCCTGCTGTCACACACACGTCCTCACTCCTGCTGTCACACACATGTCCTCACTCCTGCTGTCACACACACGTCCTCACTCCTGCTGTCACACACACGTCCTCACTCCCTCACTCCTGCTGTCACACACATCCTCACTCCCTCACTCCTGCTGTCACACACACGTCCTCACTCCCTCACTCCTGCTGTCACACACACGTCCTCACTCCCTCACTCCTGCTGTCACACACACGTCCTCACTCCTGCTGTCACACACACGTCCTCACTCCCTCACTCCTGCTGTCACACACACGTCCTCACTCCTGCTGTCACACACACGTCCTCACTCCCTCACTCCTGCTGTCACACACACGTCCTCACTCCTGCTGTCACACACACATCCTCACTCCCTCACTCCTGCTGTCACACACACGTCCTCACTCCCTCACTCCTGCTGTCACACACACGTCCTCACTCCCTCACTCCTGCTGTCACACACACGTCCTCACTCCCTCACTCCTGCTGTCACGCACACGTCCTCACTCCTGCTGTCACACACACGTCCTCACTCCTGCTGTCACACACACGACCTCACTCCCTCTCTCCTGCTGTCACACACACGTCCTCACTCCTGCTGTCACACACACGTCCTCACTCCCTCACTCCTGCTGTCACACACACGTCCTCACTCCTGCTGTCACACACACGTCCTCACTCCCTCACTCCTGCTGTCACACACACGTCCTCACTCCTGCTGTCACACACACGTCCTCACTCCCTCACTCCTGCTGTCACACACACGTCCTCACTCCTGCTGTCACACACACGTCCTCACTCCCTCACTCCTGCTGTCACACACACGTCCTCACTCCTGCTGTCACACACACGTCCTCACTCCCTCACTCCTGCTGTCACACACACGTCCTCACTCCTGCTGTCACACACACGTCCTCACTCCCTCACTCCTGCTGTCACACACACGTCCTCACTCCTGCTGTCACACACACGTCCTCACTCCCTCACTCCTGCTGTCACACACACGTCCTCACTCCTGCTGTCACACATCGACGTAAATTAAGAAATACTGCTCTTATTAGAGTGCTGTCATCTTTAAAGTACCGGTACTAATACAATTTCATCTCGTACCCAACTTACCCAGTCAGTCGACTAAAAATATTGACGTCGACTACTTAACAACGTCGATGCAGTCGATTGTATCGACCAATCACGACAGGCCTAGTAATGTTAAAGCTGCACTATGTAAAATGTTTTCAGTAAAATATCCAAAAACCACTAGGCCAGTGTTATATATTTTGTTCAGTCGAGTACTTACAATATCCCAAATGTTTCCAACTATTTGTAAATCGTGATAAAATTGCTATTTTACCCAAGGAACCGGGACGTGTGAGGGCGTCGCCTGTCGATGACATCATATCAGCGTTCCCCCTGGTTTCCGGTTTCCAGCCGTTTTCGTAACGTCATAACACAATTTTCAACACACTCAGATGTGTGTAATATGATCATCAGAGCTGCGTTACCTCACACTCATGAACGGAGGAGAGGAAGTGGCGCCGGCGACTGTGGCATAATAAAAGTCCCGCTGCTCGCGAGGCGTGTGTTGCGTTCATCTCATTGACGCCGCATTCACACGGGGCTTCGGCGTCAACGCTTGACGGAGGCCGTGGCTGAAGCTTGGTGCTGACGCGACCGTCATAGTGACAACAGCTAATCACATTACTTGCCGCTTGGACCACAACACAACACAAAAAAGCGCCTTTTTTGACAGCTAGTCTGTGAGACTATTTTGTGTATGAAAACTGATCACTTTAATATTTTATTCCTCATTTGGCTGGGGGATAGCGCCTATTTGAACCACACATGATATGATATGCTGCCTGTCATTCAATGATAAACGGAATACAAGCATGATACATTCCAGATTCTCCAACCGTCTCTGCCACCTTCTTCCAGGCCTGGTCTCTCCAGTTTGTGTCCCGGTATGTAAATAATGATTGGTAGTAAAGGACCGGGTGATTACCCACCGCGATTATTAGCTTTTCCTCCATTTTAGATTGTTCTTCACTCTTCATTCACCAGTGTTTTAAACGAACGCTATTGGCTAGTCTGCTCTAGGACATTTGCATAAGGCGATCTGATTGGATGACGCCTGCGATGGCGCTTGAAAAGTTGAGAAATCGTCAACTTTTGCCGCTTACAACGCGAGTGAAGCGACGCAACGGAACCCACAATTCAGTTCGTCAACGCATGACGTCACCCATTCAAAGTAAACGAGAAGCGTTGACGCCGACGCCCCTTGTGAATGCGGCGTAACAATCGCTCCAGCGGTTCCTCAGCTCCACAACACTCGCTCCTGCTCTGCTTCAGACTACAGTAACGTTAATAATCACATCCATCAACATGATTTCAGCCCGAGTCCTATCCCGATTCTTTCCCACCGGCTGTGAGCTGAAGATTCCCAAGATTCTGCGCTCAAACTTGCCGTCATCAAACTACACCTTTGTTTTGAACAGGCGTCCTCTAGCGGATGGAAAAGTTACATAGTGCAGCTTTAACTAACCACATAAAATGTATTATATTATAGCTGTATATTACTGTCATATTGACACACTCATACTTCCTAATATTTCCTAATCGTAACATTATTTTCCTCATCTTCATGTTGTTTCAATTCCATATGCTGTTTTTTTTGACACTGACAAAAAAAGAGTCATTTTTAGCTGAGCTATAATAACACAGCAGGCGTTTACCGTAGAGACTGGGCCATGCGCCGCAGGTCTTCATTTTGCTGTTTCAGTCTCTCCAACTTGGTGAGGATCTTGGCCAGCTCACGGCTGGAGCGCGGCGCATGTTCGTTGTCTCTCACCAGATGACCCCCGATATAAAAGAGCAACGTCCCCCATGCCAGCAGGACCAGCGCTATCCAGCGCCAAGAGCCCGTCCATGGACGCATGCTGCCGCCAAACTCCAGTCACAAATGACAGACGGGCATGTCGGGTCTGCCGATTAAAGTAGAGGTTAAAAGCAATAGGCGTCCAAATGTGGAAGGTGAAAAGCAGAACCGGTGCGTCTACGTAGGTACGTCAACACACCGTGGATATTCATGCATCGCGACTCGTCAAGAAGGCAGATCCTCCATTCTGTTCCTTTAGTTGATGCTTGTGGTGTTTTTGGCCTTGCAGGTTTCACTGGCGTCTCATTGGCTTTGTTGGGTTCTCTGAATGCATTATTGTCCTGCAGAAAGAAAAAGAGAACTTAGTCACTTAGTCAAAAACAACACTGAATGCAAATAATAAAATGTCATCATTAAATCATAAATGATTCAACTAAACAAGAAAAATAAGTAGACTTATTTTAAAATAGACTTAAAACAAGGAGAAAATGCTTCCCGTAAGTTCTGTTGTCAAAATCAAAGGTTCTATGACCAATCAAACTCGTCTGTCTCAAATTACATTAAAATAAAGTTAAAAAAAATAATAATAAAACAAATAACACAAAACAAATAAATAAAATAATTAAACAATTTTTACTTTTGTATGATAAACAATGTTTCGAAAATAAACAAATAAATAAATAATTAAAAAAAACTTTTGTATGATAAACAATGTTGCTCAAATAAATAAATAAATATATAAATGTGTTAAAATTTTGTACGATAAACAATTTTGCTCAAATAAATACATAAATGTGTTAAACTTTTGTATGATAAACAATTTTGCTCAAATAAAAAAATAAAATAAAACAAATGAATAAAATATATATATTTTTTACTTTTGTATGATAAAAATGTTGCGAAAATAAACAGATAAATAAATAAATAAATATTTTAAACTTTTGTATGATAACCAATGTTGCTCAAATAAATAAATACATAAATGTGTTAAACTTTTGTATGATAAACGATGTTGCTCAAATAAATAAATAAATAATACAAAAACCTTTTGTATGATAAACAATGTTGCTCAAATAAATAAATAAATAAATATTAAACCTTTTTTAAACTTTTGTATGATAAACAATATTGCTCAAATAAATAAATAAATAAGTTTTTTAAACTTTTGTATGGTAAACAATGTTGCTCAAATAAATAAATATTCAACTTTTTTTACTTTTGTATGATTAACAATGTTGCTCAAATAAATAAATAAATAAAATATTAAACCTTTTTTTTTTTTTTTTTTACTTTTGTATGATAAACAATGTTGCTTTGCTGGTAAAGCACATGTAAAAACTGAGCCCTGAAACAAAGCCACTTGAACACTGCTATAGAACACAGTGCGCCAATGAAGATGAATTGAATACACCTAAAATACAAACATAAAAATGCTGTTCCTTCCTCACACTCCTGACCCAGCCCTGCCTCAACACCCATGAGGACTGATCAAAACGACAATCTCATGACAGATGTGAGGAGACTCTTAAAACGTCAGGACCTGCTGTTCGTTTGGGAAACGCTGTCGCTCCTCACCACGTACATCTGTACTGCACTCAATCTCACGTCTCAACACCTCCATTCTCACGGATTCAGACTCTGACAGCTAAATCCCCCTCATTCCCCCAGACATGTCCCGCAGATGTTGACACATGTTTTGTGACCAACTGCCATGCTGCCAAACTAATGTGATATGTGCACTGGAACAACCCTAGAAAACCCTGTGTCATCGGTTTCCCTCCAGGAACGAGTGAGTAAGACATTGTCTAGGCTGCAAGCAAACACAACTAGAATGTTGTGTTATAATCAACAACGCTCACTGCAAGTGATGTGACAGAACTAGAACACTCTACACTGCAAACACATGACCCTGCAACACTAGAAGCACGCAATGCAACAGAACTAAGCACACCTTTTAATCAATAAAGTCTCTGCACTGCAAGTGTGCAATGCAACAACTAGAAAGTTTCTGTTTTAAAGGGTTCATGGTGTGAACTTTGATCTTTTAAAGGAACACTCCACTTTTTTTGAAAATAAGCTCATTTTACAAGTCCCCTAGAGTTAAATAGTTGAGTTTTACCGTTTTTGAATCCATTCAGACGATCTTTGTATCTGGCGGCAGCACTTTTAGCATAGCTTAGCATACATCATTGATTCTGATCAGTCCATTAGCATCTCATTCAAAAAATGACCAAAGACACTTGCAATATTTTTCCTATTTAAAACTTGACTCTTCTACAGTTACATCGTGTGCTAAGACCAACTGAAAATGAAAAGTTGAGATTTTCTACACCTATATGGCTAGGAACTACTTTCTCATTCCTGCGTAATAGTCGTGGATCTTCACGGCCGTACCACGGCTACAGCTGCAGCTGAATGTGTTCGGAGGTCTGACGGGTGTCGAACGACATGAGGGTGAGTAATTAATGACAACATTTTCATTTTTGGGTGAACTAACCCTTTAAAGGGCAAATATAATGCCCTTTTTTCCAAGATGTAAAATAAGTCTCTGATGTCCCCAGAGTGTGTCTGTGAAGTTTCAGCTCAAAATACCCCATAGATCATTTTTTACAGTATGTAAAAAAAATTGCATTTTTGTGTATGTCCCTTTAAATGCAAATTAGCTGCTGCTCCCGGCCCCCTTTCAAGAAGAGGGAGGAGCTTCAAGAGCTCATGCTCCGGCTCAGGCGTCAGGACAATCTTATCATTCGCTGTGTTCAGTTCGAACCGGAGTCGGACCATAATGCCAGAGAATAAATGCTGTATGGAGAGAAAACGGGTATAGTTTTGTTTAATTACTGTTAAAACTTATTTGTCGTCTTGCTTTTATCCACTATTATACTGCTGAATTACACAAAAACACTCGTTACAACTAACAGTAAACAAATATGGACCTTTTCAGGTGGTGCTTAATAAACTGGTCAACTTTATACCCATAAAACAGCTCGAAACAATGGCGGGCTGTGTACAGCTCATTCAGGGCGGGTCTATGCTGAAACGGCAGTGTCCGTCAACAATCGTGGGCGGGGCCTGTGCAAAGTGACATCACTTCACCCAGAATCTGCGAACGGCTTGTTCTGAGACACTGATTATGATCTATGGGGGTTTAAAAAAAAAAAGCACTGGGTGGATTTTTATCATTATAGGGTGGTTGTGTACACACACTGACAACACACATTTATGTTCAAACATAATTTTGCATAATAGGTGCCCTTTAAAGGAGCTGTGCCTTTAAAACAGATGAAGGTCAGATGAAGGTTGAATTTTTTTTTGTTGTGTTTGTAAAATAATTAAAAATCCATGTCATGACACCTTTAATCAACAAGGCTGACTACACTGAAAGCATTCAGATCCACAACACCCCAGGTGAACACAACAAAACTACAACGTTCTGTTTTAATCAATTAAAGGGTTAGTTCACCCAAAAATGAAAATTCTGTCATTAATTACTCACCCTCATGTCGTTCGACACCCGTAAGACCTCCGTTCATCTTCAGAACACAAATGAAGATATTTTAGTGTAAAGCTGATGCTGAGAAAGGCTTCTGATAGGCCTCCATTGGCATTCAGTACACTTACACTTCCAAGACCCATAAAAGGCACTTAAAACATCGTTACAAAGTCCATCTCACCACAGTGGCTCTACAATAAGTTTACGATGCGACGACAATAGTTTTGAAAAAAAAATCAAAATAACACCTTTATCCAACTTGTTCTCGACTTCCGTGTGTGCCTCCACGACGCATGCGCGAGAATATGACGCAGCGCCGGCGTTCGGGAATCCATGAAATACACATTTTAACCCCATTTTGAGCACTACACCGAGACCTAAAGCACAATCAATGTAGAATCCAACAGCTTAGACACGCGCGTCTTCCTCTGCTTGTAAACAAATCGCTTCTGGGTCATGTGTCCGAACGCCGGATCTGCGTCATATTCTCGCGCATGCGTCGTGGAGGCACACACGGAAGACAAGAACAAGTTGGTTAAAGGTGTTATTTTGATTTTTTTTTGCGCACAAAAACTATTGTCGTCGCATCGTAAAATTATTGTAGAGCCACTGTGGTGAGATAGACTTTGTAACGACGTTTTAAGTGCCTTTTATGGGTCTTGGGAGTGTGAATGTACTGAATGCCAATGGAGGCCTATCTGAAGCCTTTCTCAGCGTCAGCTTTACACTAAAATATCTTCATTTGTGTTCCGAATATGAACGGAGGTCTTACGGGTGTCGAACGACATGAGGCTGAGTAATTAATGACAGAATTTTCATTTTTGGGTGAACTAACCCTTTAAGTTGCAATTGCGTAACACATGCAACACTGCACATGTGAAGTGCATCAAACACAAATGATCCCGTTTTAATTCATGATGTTTCTACACGGCAAGCAAGAAAACTCATCTAGAAATGTTCCTATTTCATTTAACAACACTCACTGCAAATGCATGTTATTGCAACACAAGCAATGTGACAAACGCTCCTTTTATAATCAATGAAGCTGTCTACACTTTAATTGCATAACCATACAATACTGCAAGCCAGCAAAGCATCAAACTACAACGCTCCTGTTATAGATCAGCACAGATGCAACTCTGCAATACTGCAGGCGAAAACTAGAACGCTATGATCTGCAACACTGCACATGAGTAATGTTAAAACTTCAAGAAGAAAAAGCAGCGGACCACGTGTGCAGTGCAGATAGTTCTGCGGATCGTAATATGATCCTTCATGATTTCGTCATCTTCCTCTCAGTGCATTATAGAGATGTATGACAGCTTTTAATGAATCTTCATTGAACATTAGCAGGACATCTGTTTTCATTAAGAGAGAGCTGGAGCGAGGGAATACAGTGTCTGAGCACTGAGGGGTGATATGTCTGTAAACAGTAAAGATACAGAAGCTTCTGATATCATTTTTATCTCCACATTCCCCTGCAGAACATTACACTTGAGTTATAGGAGCTTTCATCCACACTGTAGTGCACTGATCTAAAAGTCAAAACACATTTTACTGTTATTTCTCTGATTACAGAGCAGGAAAAGAATTGCACCTACGGATGGCACTAAAAATCTTGGGTTATTTTTTTCTTCCCAAATTCTGGGTTGAGCCTTTTGAGTTATTATTTCAGTGTTTGAGTAGTTTTTGTGTTACTCAGATCCTGGGTCAGATGTAACAACCCAGTGTTTGAGCAGTTTTTGTTTTCCCTGATCCTGGGTCAGACGAAACAACCCAATGTTTGAGTAGTTTTTGTGTTACCCAGATCCTGGGTCAGATGTAACAACCCAGTGTTTGAGCAGTTTTTGTTTTCCCTGATCCTGGGTCAGACGTGACAACCCAGGGTTTGAGTAGTTTTTGTGATACCCAGATCCTGGGTCAGACGTAACCACCCAGGGTTTGAGTAGTTTTTGTGTTACCCAGATCCTGGGTCAGACGTAACAACCCAGTGTTTGAGTAGTTTTTGTGTTACCCAGATCCTGGGTCAGACGTAACAACCCAGTGTTTGAGTAGTTTTTGTGTTACCCAGATCCTGGGTCAGACGTAACAACCCAGTGTTTGAGTAGTTTTTGTGTTACCCAGATCCTGGGTCAGACGTAACAACCCAATGTTTGAGTAGTTTTTGTGTTACCCAGATCCTGGGTCAGACGTAACAACCCAATGTTTGAGTAGTTTTTGTGTTACCCAGATCCTGGGTCAGACGTAACAACCCAATGTTTGAGTAGTTTTTGTGTTACCCAGATCCTGGGTCAGACTTAACAACCCAGTGTTTGAGTAGTTTTTGTGTAACCCAGATCCTGGGTCAGACGTAACAACCCAATGTTTGAGTAGTTTTTGTGTTACCCAGATCCTGGGTCAGACTTAACAACCCAGTGTTTGAGTAGTTTTTGTGTAACCCAGCTCCTGGGTCAGGCGTCACAACCCTGTGTTTGAGTAGTTTTTATGTTACCCAGATCCTGGGTCGGACGTAACAACCCAGTGTTTGAGTAGTTTTTGTGTTACCCAGATCCTGGGTCAGACTTAACAACCCAGTGTTTGAGTAGTTTTTATGTTACCCAGATCCTGGGTCGGACGTAACAACCCAGTGTTTGAGTAGTTTTTGTGTTACCCAGATCCTGGGTCAGACTTAACAACCCAGTGTTTGAGTAGTTTTTGTGTTACCCAGATCCTGGGTCAGACTTAACAACCCAGTGTTTGAGTAGTTTTTGTTCTACCCAGATCCTGGGTCAGACTTAACAACCCAGTGTTTGAGTAGTTTTTGTGTTACCCAGATCCTGGGTCAGACTTAACAACCCAGTGTTTGAGTAGTATTTGTGTTACCCAGATCCTGGGTCAGACGTAACAACCCAGTGTTTGAGTAGATTTTGTGTTACCCAGATCCTGGGTCAGACGTAACAACCCAGTGTTTGAGTAGTTTTTGTGTTACCCAGATCCTGGGTCGGACGTAACAACCCAGTGTTTGAGTAGTTTTTGTGTTACCCAGATCCTGGGTCAGGCGTCACAACCCAGTGTTTGAGTAGATTTTGTGTTACCCAGATCCTGGGTCAGACGTAACAACCCAGTGTTTGAGTAGTTTTTGTGTTACCCAGATCCTGGGTCAGACGTAACAACCCAATGTTTGAGTAGTTTTTGTGTAACCCAGCTCCTGGGTCAGACGTAACAACCCAATGTTTGAGTAGTTTTTGTGTAACCCAGCTCCTGGGTCAGACGTAACAACCCAATGTTTGAGTAGTTTTTGTGTAACCCAGATCCTGGGTCAGACGTGACAACCCAGTGTTTGAGTAGTTTTTGTGTTCCCTGATCCTGGGTCAGACTTAACAACCCAGTGTTTGAGTAGTTTTTGTGTTCCCTGATCCTGGGTCAGACATTACAACCCAATGTTTGAGTAGTTTTTGTGTTCCCTGATCCTGGGTCAGACGTAACAACCCAGTGTTTGAGTAGTTTTTTTGTTCCCCAGATCCTGGGTCAGACGTAACAACCCAATGTTTGAGTAGTTTTTGTGTTCCCTGATCCTGGGTCAGACGTAACAACCCAGTGTTTGAGTAGTTTTTTTGTTCCCCAGATCCTGGGTCAGACGTAACAACCCAGTGTTTAAGTAGTTTTTGTGTTTCCCAGATCCTGGGTCAGACGTAACAACCCAATGTTTGAGTAGTTTTTGTGTTTCCCAGATCCTGGGTCAGACGTAACAACCCAGTGTTTGAGTAGTTTTTGTGTAACCCAGCTCCTGGGTCAGGCGTCACAACCCAATGTTTGAGTAGTTTTTGTGTAACCCAGCTCCTGGGTCAGGCGTCACAACCTAATGTTTGAGTAGTTTTTGTGTAACCCAGCTCCTGGGTCAAACGTAACAATCCAATGTTTGAGTAGTTTTTGTGTAACCCAGCTCCTGGGTCAAGCGTCACAACCCAATGTTTGAGTAGTTTTTGTGTAACCCAGCTCCTGGGTCAGACGTAAAAACCCAATGTTTGAGTATTTTTTGTGTAACCCAGCTCCTGGGTCAGGCGTCACAACCCAATGTTTGAGTAGTTTTTGTGTAACCCAGCTCATGGGTCAGACGTAACAACCCAATGTTTGAGTAGTTTTTGTGTAACCCAGCTCCTGGGTCAGGCGTCACAACCCAATGTTTGAGTAGTTTTTGTGTTCCCTGATCCTGGGTCAGACATGACAACCCAGTGTTTGAGTAGTTTTTGTGTAACCCAGCTCCTGGGTCAGACGTAACAACCCAGTGTTTGAGTAGTTTTTGTGTAACCCAGGTCCTGGGTCAGGCGTCACAACCCAATGTTTGAGTAGTTTTTGTGTTACCCAGATCCTGGGTCAGACGTAACAACCCAGTGTTTGAGTAGTTTTTGTGTTACCCAGATCCTGGGTCAGACATAACAACCCAGTGTTTGAGTAGTTTTTGTGTTACCCAGATCCTGGGTCAGATGTAACAACCCAGTGTTTGAGCAGTTTTTGTTTTCCCTGATCCTGGGTCAGACGTAACAACCCAATGTTTGAGTAGTTTTTGTGTTACCCAGATCCTGGGTCAGATGTAACAACCCAGTGTTTGAGCAGTTTTTGTTTTCCCTGATCCTGGGTCAGACGTGACAACCCAGGGTTTGAGTAGTTTTTGTGTTACCCAGATCCTGGGTCAGACGTAACCACCCAGGGTTTGAGTAGTTTTTGTGTTACCCAGATCCTGGGTCAGACGTAACAACCCAGTGTTTGAGTAGTTTTTGTGTTACCCAGATCCTGGGTCAGACGTAACAACCCAGTGTTTGAGTAGTTTTTGTGTTACCCAGATCCTGGGTCAGACGTAACAACCCAGTGTTTGAGTAGTTTTTGTGTTACCCAGATCCTGGGTCAGACGTAACAACCCAATGTTTGAGTAGTTTTTGTGTTACCCAGATCCTGGGTCAGACGTAACAACCCAATGTTTGAGTAGTTTTTGTGTTACCCAGATCCTGGGTCAGACGTAACAACCCAGTGTTTGAGTAGTTTTTGTGTTACCCAGATCCTGGGTCAGACGTAACAACCCAATGTTTGAGTAGTTTTTGTGTTACCCAGATCCTGGGTCAGACTTAACAACCCAGTGTTTGAGTAGTTTTTGTGTAACCCAGATCCTGGGTCAGACGTAACAACCCAATGTTTGAGTAGTTTTTGTGTTACCCAGATCCTGGGTCAGACTTAACAACCCAGTGTTTGAGTAGTTTTTGTGTAACCCAGCTCCTGGGTCAGGCGTCACAACCCTGTGTTTGAGTAGTTTTTATGTTACCCAGATCCTGGGTCGGACGTAACAACCCAGTGTTTGAGTAGTTTTTGTGTTACCCAGATCCTGGGTCAGACTTAACAACCCAGTGTTTGAGTAGTTTTTATGTTACCCAGATCCTGGGTCGGACGTAACAACCCAGTGTTTGAGTAGTTTTTGTGTTACCCAGATCCTGGGTCAGACTTAACAACCCAGTGTTTGAGTAGTTTTTGTGTTACCCAGATCCTGGGTCAGACTTAACAACCCAGTGTTTGAGTAGTTTTTGTTCTACCCAGATCCTGGGTCAGACTTAACAACCCAGTGTTTGAGTAGTTTTTGTGTTACCCAGATCCTGGGTCAGACTTAACAACCCAGTGTTTGAGTAGTTTTTGTGTTACCCAGATCCTGGGTCGGACGTAACAACCCAGGGTTTGAGTAGTTTTTGTGTTACCCAGATCCTGGGTCGGACGTAACAACCCAGTGTTTGAGTAGTATTTGTGTTACCCAGATCCTGGGTCAGACGTAACAACCCAGTGTTTGAGTAGATTTTGTGTTACCCAGATCCTGGGTCAGACGTAACAACCCAGTGTTTGAGTAGTTTTTGTGTAACCCAGATCCTGGGTCAGACATGACAACCCAGTGTTTGAGTAGTTTTTGTGTAACCCAGCTCCTGGGTCAGACGTGACAACCCAGTGTTTGAGTAGTTTTTGTGTAACCCAGCTCCTAGGTCAGACTTAACAACCCAGTGTTTGAGTAGTTTTTGTGTTACCCAGATCCTGGGTCAGACGTAACAACCCAATGTTTGAGTAGTTTTTGTGTTACCCAGATCCTGGGTCAGACGTAACAACCCAATGTTTGAGTAGTTTTTGTGTAACCCAGCTCCTGGGTCAGACGTAACAACCCAATGTTTGAGTAGTTTTTGTGTAACCCAGCTCCTGGGTCAGACGTAACAACCCAATGTTTGAGTAGTTTTTGTGTAACCCAGCTCCTGGGTCAGACGTAACAACCCAGTGTTTGAGTAGTTTTTGTGTTCCCTGATCCTGGGTCAGACTTAACAACCCAGTGTTTGAGTAGTTTTTGTGTTCCCTGATCCTGGGTCAGACATTACAACCCAATGTTTGAGTAGTTTTTGTGTTCCCTGATCCTGGGTCAGACGTAACAACCCAGTGTTTGAGTAGTTTTTTTGTTCCCCAGATCCTGGGTCAGACGTAACAACCCAGTGTTTGAGTAGTTTTTGTGTTTCCCAGATCCTGGGTCAGACGTAACAACCCAATGTTTGAGTAGTTTTTGTGTTTCCCAGATCCTGGGTCAGACGTAACAACCCAATGTTTGAGTAGTTTTTGTGTTTCCCAGATCCTGGGTCAGACGTAACAACCCAATGTTTGAGTAGTTTTTGTGTTACCCAGATCCTGGGTCAGACTTAACAACCCAGTGTTTGAGTAGTTTTTGTGTAACCCAGATCCTGGGTCAGACGTAACAACCCAATGTTTGAGTAGTTTTTGTGTTACCCAGATCCTGGGTCAGACTTAACAACCCAGTGTTTGAGTAGTTTTTGTGTAACCCAGCTCCTGGGTCAGGCGTCACAACCCTGTGTTTGAGTAGTTTTTATGTTACCCAGATCCTGGGTCGGACGTAACAACCCAGTGTTTGAGTAGTTTTTGTGTTACCCAGATCCTGGGTCAGACTTAACAACCCAGTGTTTGAGTAGTTTTTATGTTACCCAGATCCTGGGTCGGACGTAACAACCCAGTGTTTGAGTAGTTTTTGTGTTACCCAGATCCTGGGTCAGACTTAACAACCCAGTGTTTGAGTAGTTTTTGTGTTACCCAGATCCTGGGTCAGACTTAACAACCCAGTGTTTGAGTAGTTTTTGTTCTACCCAGATCCTGGGTCAGACTTAACAACCCAGTGTTTGAGTAGTTTTTGTGTTACCCAGATCCTGGGTCAGACTTAACAACCCAGTGTTTGAGTAGTTTTTGTGTTACCCAGATCCTGGGTCGGACGTAACAACCCAGGGTTTGAGTAGTATTTGTGTTACCCAGATCCTGGGTCGGACGTAACAACCCAGTGTTTGAGTAGTATTTGTGTTACCCAGATCCTGGGTCAGACGTAACAACCCAGTGTTTGAGTAGATTTTGTGTTACCCAGATCCTGGGTCAGACGTAACAACCCAGTGTTTGAGTAGTTTTTGTGTAACCCAGATCCTGGGTCAGACATGACAACCCAGTGTTTGAGTAGTTTTTGTGTAACCCAGCTCCTGGGTCAGACGTGACAACCCAGTGTTTGAGTAGTTTTTGTGTAACCCAGCTCCTAGGTCAGACTTAACAACCCAGTGTTTGAGTAGTTTTTGTGTTACCCAGATCCTGGGTCAGACGTAACAACCCAATGTTTGAGTAGTTTTTGTGTTACCCAGATCCTGGGTCAGACGTAACAACCCAATGTTTGAGTAGTTTTTGTGTAACCCAGCTCCTGGGTCAGACGTAACAACCCAATGTTTGAGTAGTTTTTGTGTAACCCAGCTCCTGGGTCAGACGTAACAACCCAATGTTTGAGTAGTTTTTGTGTAACCCAGCTCCTGGGTCAGACGTAACAACCCAGTGTTTGAGTAGTTTTTGTGTTCCCTGATCCTGGGTCAGACTTAACAACCCAGTGTTTGAGTAGTTTTTGTGTTCCCTGATCCTGGGTCAGACATTACAACCCAATGTTTGAGTAGTTTTTGTGTTCCCTGATCCTGGGTCAGACGTAACAACCCAGTGTTTGAGTAGTTTTTTTGTTCCCCAGATCCTGGGTCAGACGTAACAACCCAGTGTTTGAGTAGTTTTTGTGTTTCCCAGATCCTGGGTCAGACGTAACAACCCAATGTTTGAGTAGTTTTTGTGTTTCCCAGATCCTGGGTCAGACGTAACAACCCAATGTTTGAGTAGTTTTTGTGTTTCCCAGATCCTGGGTCAGACGTAACAACCCAGTGTTTGAGTAGTTTTTGTGTTTCCCAGATCCTGGGTCAGACGTAACAACCCAGTGTTTGAGTAGTTTTTGTGTAACCCAGCTCCTGGGTCAGGCGTCACAACCCAATGTTTGAGTAGTTTTTGTGTAACCCAGCTCCTGGGTCAGGCGTCACAACCTAATGTTTGAGTAGTTTTTGTGTAACCCAGCTCCTGGGTCAAACGTAACAATCCAATGTTTGAGTAGTTTTTGTGTAACCCAGCTCCTGGGTCAAGCGTCACAACCCAATGTTTGAGTAGTTTTTGTGTAACCCAGCTCCTGGGTCAGACGTAAAAACCCAATGTTTGAGTATTTTTTGTGTAACCCAGCTCCTGGGTCAGGCGTCACAACCCAATGTTTGAGTAGTTTTTGTGTAACCCAGCTCATGGGTCAGACGTAACAACCCAATGTTTGAGTAGTTTTTGTGTAACCCAGCTCCTGGGTCAGGCGTCACAACCCAGTGTTTGAGTAGTTTTTGTGTAACCCAGCTCCTGGGTCAGACGTAACAACCCAGTGTTTGAGTAGTTTTTGTGTAACCCAGCTCATGGGTCAGACGTAACAACCCAGTGTTTGAGTAGTTTTTGTGTAACCCAGCTCCTGGGTCAGGCGTCACAACCCAATGTTTGAGTAGTTTTTGTGTAACCCAGCTCCTGGGTCAGGCGTCACAACCCAATGTTTGAGTAGTTTTTGTGTAACCCAGCTCCTGGGTCAGGCGTCACAACCCAGTGTTTGAGTAGTTTTTATGATGTCACTAACTCGTGTAGAAGCTCGTTGTAGTCTGAAACCAGCCATTTGTTGTAGTTCTTAAAAAGCAATTTCTGTAAAATAAAATCTCTCCCTTTGCGTTGAACTTTGAGCGTCGTAACTTTGCAGATGTTTTTTTGTGCTCAAACAATAACATTACACACTAACTAAAGTTAAAAAAGGTGAAATCATAATCAACCACCCCTTTAATGGTCTTAGCAAAGGCAATTCATATCACGATTGAAAGTTGTGTTGTTCTTTAAGTAAGGAATAATTGACGACGGGCCGTTCAATTATTAGAATGATAATGCACACCCGAGGTGGTGATGCGGTCACGACGCGAAGCGGAGTTACACCTCGGGTGTGCATTATCATTCTAATAATTGAACGCCCCGGAGTCAATTATTCCGCTTATACTACGGTTACCACACCTCAAGACATCGATCCGATTATATATTTAAAGGGATTCGTCCGGTTTTTGTACTTAAATCGCTATTGTGAGTAGGACTATTTCTTCCGCGTCTCATCCAACGGCTCTTTTGCTAGTTCCGAAACGTAATTTTAAAGCTGTTAACGAAGGCTTGAGCCGCTGATGGCATTCTTCTGCAGTTATTAATGAAGTTATTAGAACGAGAGAGAGAGAGAGAGAGAGCGCTTGTGTGAACTAGGCTCCCTCTGTGCGTCTCTAAACAGCGCTGTTATTACCTCGCTAGTGAAAAAATGTCACGTGTAGCCTTTAAGTTGCTCCACTATATAGGCGAACTGATCAAATCGTCAGGGCAGCGCTGACAACGTTCTGTGTAAACTGTAGTGCGTGTGCGAGCATGTGTGATTTCAGTAATGAGACAGAAAAGCTTGCCTTTGTTGTTTTTCATCTGGACTGTCTAATACTGCTGCCGCCCAGTTGTTGAATGTTTTATATTCACCGTAAATATTAAGATTTACTTTAGGAAAATCGTCTGCCATATTGTTGTTTTTTAGTCCTGTAATTTCCGTGATTACAGTTAATCAGGGATATGGAACTGTAATGCGGTCAAGAGCTGCTGGAACTACGTTCGCTGTGCATCTCCCAGAAAATAATTGCACACCTCAGAACGTTCATCAGCCAATCAGATTCAAGCATTCAACGGCCCCGTAGTATAACATGAAAATAACACATGTTGAAAGTAAAGCGTAACGCACTCCTACTTAAATTAAACATTAAAATCCTTCAGCTTCAGATTCCTGCAGGTCATGAGATGTTAGCGAAGAGCTGCTCTTCTGTGGACCCAGTGCTTTCCGCCCTCTGTTCCCATCATGCTTTGCTTTCTCAGTAACGCCTCCTCTGACCTTTCAGACTCAAAGCTTCATCATCTTTATGGCACCGTGCAACTGTCATTTACCTGTCAATCACTCATAGGAAAGGTCAACCCAAATGACCCTCTCAAACTGCGCAACAGAGGGTCGTACATCACGCAGAGGTACCGCCCGCAATAAACTTCCCAATGAGCGCTGGATGATGCATGAGTGGCCTCAACATGAATTATACTTAAGGTCAAAGGTTTGATGGATTACAACAGGAACCTTGCAGAGCACATCCTTGACGTACCACGTAACTGTGTGTGTGTGTGTGTGTGTGTATGGGTACAACGGTCCAGCAAACGGGAATGACAATCTAGGACAGGACTCTTCTGGGAAACGCTGGACTCAGTTAATCAAACCAGGACACGGGAACCGGGATCCGCAGAGCCACATCAAAACAAGAACACAACATACACAATGGTCTATTTCCAAATGTGAGTTTTTCCTCAAAAAAAAGAAAAAGAAAAAAAAAAGGATAGTCTGCAACAGAAGCGTCTGTATTGAGAGACTAAACGGATATTAGCCGGTTATAATAAACTATTTTATAATAATAAAATATACATAATAATCATTATGTAGTTTGTTAAATGTGAATTATCAATAATGATAATAGTACACACTTTTTTACCTATAAATATTAAGTATAATGATAATTCGCACTTTCAACTTACATAAATATATATTTATTGACTAATAATAATAATAATATAATAATAGACATTTTTATATTTTAATAATAATATATAGATAGTATTGATTGATGATAAATCAATACATATATTAAATATATTTATTATATTTAGTAAATATATGTATTATATTTAATAAATATATTTATTAAATATAATTATTAAATTATGTAATTTGAAAAGTGTGAATTATCAATAACGATGATTATAATAAATTATAATAATAATAATAATAATAATAATACACACTTTTTGACTTGTATAATTTTATTCTTTACTATTACAACTAATAGAAATAACAACAAATAATAATAACAATTCCCACTTTCAACTTACATAAATATATATTTATTGACTAATAATATAATAATAATATACATTTTTAATAATAATATATAGATAGTATTGATTGATGATAATATTTAATACATATATTTATTAAGTATAATTATTAAATTATGTAATTTGAAAAATTGTGAATTATGATGATTATAATGATGATGAAAATGATAATAATAATAATGATAATAATACTACACACTTTTTGACTTGTATAATTTAATTTGTTACTACTACAACTAATAGAAATAACGACAAATAATAATAATTTAGACTTTTCAACTTACATAATATCTATTTATTGACAAATAATAATAATTTTTACCTTTAATAATGCTAATAATAATAAAACCGTTTTTGCCTTCTATAATTTATTACTACTACTACAAACAAAACAATTTAGTAAAATAATTCATATTTTTCAACTAAAATGTACATTAATATCTACCAATAATAACAACAATGATAATGATGATAATAAAAATAATAATCAAACTTTTGGACTATATTGAGTGTTATATTGATATAGCTATATTGATAGCTTCCTAATCTAGAAAATCAATAAAAAATACCAATCAAAACTGTACAAAACTGTCTCAAACTACAACAAATGAAAAGATTTTCAGTGAATTTACAGCAAAATATCAATGAATTTTAAAGGAACGGCACATTTAAGATGACAACCTTTCAAGTGGCAGACTCACAGCATTCAGCTTTCAAAAGATGGAAAAGAAAAACGTAGAAATCCTCACATTCAACATGTCTTACATTTCCTTTTACAGCGTTTTTAAAGGCTGAAGACGCCCTGGCCTTTACAGTTCTGGTATTCTGGGAGTCTTTCCTATTTGTTTTATTTAGATCATTTTTTTCCATTTCTGAGGAAACTGCTGTTGACAAGGCACAATGTTTTCTTCTGAAATCATTGATCAGTGATATCCGAGGAACCCGCATCAGATGAGATCTGGCCGACAGCTTCTCTTCCAGCAGATTACTGGATTAAACTTCAGGCTCGTAATCTTAAAGTGGCGGAAGGGTCGAATGTTCTGGAGAATAACGTGAGCCCCCAATCACCATCATGTCCTTGAGCGAGACACTTAACATTTGCTCCAGGGGAATTTTCCCTGTGGTAAGACACTGTCAGTCATGTTAGAAAAGACACCATCAGCTAAATGTCAAATAACTCCTGCAGAATGACACACAAATCTATAAAGTTACTGCAGAGGACATTTTGCTGACTTGCAGTATTCTGATATTATGACATGGACTCAAAACACCAGGCTTGTGCATCATTTAATAATGGATCTGAGAATGCCTTTTAAATCCAGTTCAGTTCCTGAACCTGAACAGGAAGCAGAATTACAACTCAAATATGAATGCAGGGGGACAGAATTTCAAAAGCAAAAAGGCATTAAAAAATTATTGAAGTTTGAAGGTTTATAGATAGATTTATAGATACAATGGTAGGTGGAATAAGAGAATGAGCGAACAAAAATGAATGAACAACTGAAAGATGGATGGACAAAAATTAACGAATGAATGAATGAATGAACGAATGAACAAACGAGCGAACGAACGATGCATGGATGAATGAATGGATAGACGGACAGAACGATAGAACAGCAGACAGAACTATAGAACGACTGATAGAACAATAGGCCAAATAAACAAAAATGAATGAATGAATGAATGAATGAACGAACAAACAAACGAGTGAAGAACAATGGATGGATGGATGGATGGACAGAATGATAGGACAGCAGACAGAACTATAGAACGATAGATAGAACAACAGACCAAATAAACAAAAATGAATGAATGAATGAATGAATGAGCGAACGAACGAACGAACAATGGATGAATGAATGGATAGACGGACAGAACGATAGAACAGTAGACAGAACTATAGAACGACAGATATAACAAAAGACCAAATAAAAAAAAATTAAAGAACGAACAAATGAACAAACTAGCAAACGAACGATGCATGCATGGATGGACAGAACGATAGAACAGCAGACAGAACTATAGAACGACTGATAGAACAGCAGACCAAATAAACAAAAATGAATGAATGAACGAACGAGCGAACGAACGAACGATGGATGGATGAATGGATAGACGGACAGAACGATAGAACAGCAGACAGAACTATAGAATGACTGATAGAACAACAGACCAAATAAACAAAAATGAATGAATGAACGAACGAGCGAACGAACGAACGATGGATGGATGAATGGATAGACGGACAGAACGATAGAACAGCAGACAGAACTATAGAACGACTGATAGAACAACATACCAAATAAACAAAAATTAACAAATGAATGAATGAATGAACGAACGAACAAACGAGTGAACGAACAATGGATGGATAGATGAACAGACAGAACGATTGAACATCAGACAGAACTATAGAACGACTGATAGAACAACAGACCAAATAAACAAAAATGAATGAATGAACGAACAAACAAACAAACAAGTGAACGAACAATGGATGGAAGGATGGATGGACAGAATGATAGAACAGCAGACAGAACTATAGAACGATAGATAGAACAACAGACCAAATAAACAAAAATGAATGAATGAATGAATGAATGAATGAACGAGCGAACGAACGATGGATGGATGAATGGATAGACGGACAGAACGATAGAACAGCAGACAGAACTATAGAACGACAGATATAACAACAAACCAAATAAACAAAAATTAAAGAACGAACAAATGAACAAACTAGCAAACGAACGATGCATGCATGGATGGACAGAACGATAGAACAGCAGACAGAACTATAGAACGACTGATAGAACAACAGACCAAATAAACAAAAATGAACGAACAAACAAATGAGCGAACGAACGATGCTTGGATGGATGGATAGATGGACAGAACGATAGAACAGCAGACAGAACTATAGAACGACTGATAGAACAACATACCAAATAAACAAAAATTAACAAATGAATGAATGAATGAACGAACGAACAAACGAATGAACGAACGATGGATGGATAGATGGACAGACAGAACGATTGAACAACAGACAGAACTATAGAAAGACAGATAGAACAACAGACCAAATAAACAAAAATGAACAAATGAATGAATGAATGAATGAATGAATGAATGAACGAACAAACGAACGATGGATGAATGGAAGGATAGACGGACAGAACGATAGAACAGCAGACAGAACTATAGAATGACAGATAGAACAAAACAGACCAAATAAACAAAAATGAACGAACGAATGAATGAATGAATGATGGATGGATGAATGAATAGATGGATATACAGAACGGTAGCTAGAACGATAGATAGACCGAGCGATAGAACGAAAGACCAAAAGAAAATACAAACGAATGAACGATGGATGGATGGACGAACAGAACGATATAACAGCAGACAGAACTATAGAATGACAGATAGAACAACAGACCAAATAAACAAAAATGAACGAACAAACGAATTAATGATGGATGGATGAATGGATAGATGGATATACAGAACGGTAGACAGAACAATAGATAGAGTGATAGAACGACAGACCAAATAAACAAAAATGAACGAACGAATGAATGAACGATGGATGGATGGATGGATGGTCAGAACGACAGACAGACAGAAGGACGGACGGACGTAGATTGAAAACAAACACACACACGCACGCACGCACGCACACACACTCTGTTCTTACACAGTGTTGGGAATCTGTTGTTTGTTCAAACTGTTTTTCAAACAAGGCTTTTAATTAGGACACCAGAGCGAATAATGAGCAGTCAGACGTCTGGTCTCCAGCTCTCCTTCATGTATCACTGTCTCTCGTGTGTCTCAGATTCATTAGCGCTGGCCAAACATACCGAAGGAGAGGTGCAGCCCCACCTGCTGTGGCCATAAGGGCCGTCCAGCACAACCCAGGCCAGGTCAAAGAGCTCCGCCAGCAGAAAGCACAGGATATATCGATCACGGCCGCTACAGCGGTTCAGGGGCTCAAGGACGGGTTCAGACAGGTCACACGGCTGAAATTGAGACGGCTGACATGTGCTTTCATGTGCACTCTGAGCAGAAGGGATTTCAACTTACAGGGTTTGGATTAAAAAAAGAAAGAACGGAACAATTTGGGGGGAATGGAAAATACTATCTCAGTTATTTCACCAAGACAGAAATGAGATGAAATGGACACTCCGTTTCAGAAGAGATGTCGGTTATTGAAATAAAGCTGAAATAAAATGTAATATTATAAAAATATATAATAATAATAGATCTAATCATATTTGTAAATAGAATATAAATACTTGAAAAAAACCTAAACTAAACGAAAATTAGAAATGTCGCCTTTCGTTGGCAATAAAGTCGTCAAGTCAAGTTTATTTATATAGCGCTTTTAACAATGCAGATTGTTTCAAAGCAGCTTTACAGTGTTAAACAGAAAAATAATGCAACAGAATTTTATTCAGCCGTATAGCCATTCTGGAGAAAACGGTTATGTCATCAGTTCATTTCAATTATCATACAGTGACAATGTGGGCTTTAGATCAGTAATTCGATCAGTAATTTAGTTTATATAGTTCATTTAGTTTAATAATTAGATTTATTTGGATATTTAGTTGAAAAATGTAGTGTCCCCAACTGAGCAAGCCAAGCCAGAGGCAACAGTGGCAAGGAAACCAAAACTGAATAAACTGAAATAAGTTCAAGTTGAAGAACTACAATTTTTTAACTGGAAAAAATAAATAAATAAAATCAAACCTAAGTAGGAATATTTAAATAAAAAAAACTAATAAAACGACAAAAGCACAATGAAATTACTAAAAATAAAATGATCATGAAAACTAAAAATATAAAAATATGCTAATGCAAAATATTAATAAGACAATAATAAAACTAAAACCAGAACCGCAAGCTGTTGTCAGGCCCCAGAAGGGTCTGTAACTCAAAATGCAGAGTCAGAAGAGCAAAAACAGCATTATGATTATGATTTTCTGACAAACTGTTCAGAATTTATGAGCAGAAATAGCCATTTTTCATATCTCATGACCGCTGTTCCCAAATTTGGAATGAACCCTCAGATCATGGGTCCGATGAAGTGTACCAATTCGTTCCGATTGATCAAAGTTTGGCCGAGATACAGCATCTGAACCAATTTTGGGTCGACCTCGTTAAGTTCGTGATATCATAACTTTTTTTTTTTTTTCCTGAAAAGCAAAACATTCTGTTCAGTCATTTCTGTTCAGCTCGGTCCAAAGATTCTCTCTGTCAAGTTTTGTAAGAATAGGACACATTTTGAAGGGGGAGTAGCGAAAAAACTGAATACTGTACTTTACAAAATGGCCATTACTGTAATGGGCGGAGTTTTGATGTAAGATGTTGATCGTGATCAGCATAATTAGAGGGATCAGGTGTACTAAGTTTTATTTTTCTAAATCAAATGGTTCAAAAGTTATAACAGTTTCAATGTTGAGCGCTATGGAGTTGGTTCTAGAGACTCCAAATTTGGTCCATTTATACTGATGAACATCTCTACACTGTGCCAAATTTCATCATTTTCCTACTTACGGTTCATAGGGCTGCCATTGACTCCCATTCGGGAAGAATAATAAGAAAACCAACAGATACAATAGGAGCTTGGCCCCTAATAACAATGGTCTGTGATCAAAAGTGAGATACATGCATTTTATATACACTCACCTAAAGGATTATTAGGAACACCTGTTCAATATCTCATTAATGCAATTATCTAATCAACCAATCACATGGCAGTTGCTTCAATGCATTTAGGGGTGTGGTCCTGGTCAAGACAATCTCCTGAACTCCAAACTGAATGTCAGAATGGGAAAGAAAGGTGATTTAAGCAATTTTGAGCGTGGCATGGTTGTTGGTGTCAGACGGGCCGGTCTGAGTATTTCACAATCTGCTCAGTTACTGGGATTTTCACACACAACCATTCCTAGGGTTTACAAAGAATGGTGTGAAAAGGGAAAAACATCCAGTATGCGGCAGTCCTGTGGGCCAAAATGCCTTGTTGATGCTAGAGGTCAGAGGAGAATGGGCCGACTGATTCAAGCTGATAGAAGAGCAACTTTGACTGAAATAACCACTTGTTACAACCGAGGTATGCAGCAAAGCATTTGTGAAGCCACAACACACACAACCTTGAGGCGGATGGGCTACAACAGCAGAAGACCCCACCGGGTACCACTCATCTCCACTACAAATAGGAAAAAGAGGCTACAATTTGCACAAGCTCACCAAAATTGGACAGTTGAAGACTGGAAAAATGTTGCCTGGTCTGATGAGTCTTGATTTCTGTTGAGACATTCAGATGGTAGAGTCAGAATTTGGCGTAAACAGAATGAGAACATGGATCCATCATGCCTTGTTACCACTGTGCAGGCTGGTGGTGGTGGTGTAATGGTGTGGGGGATGTTTTCTTGGCACACTTTAGGCCCCTTAGTGCCAATTGGGCATCGTTTAAATGCCACGGCCTACCTGAGCATTGTTTCTGACCATGTCCATCCCTTTATGACCACCATGTCCCCATCCTCTGATGGCTACTTCCAGCAGGATAATGCACCGTCACAAAGCTCCAATCATTTCAAATTGGTTTCTTGAACATGACAATGAGTTCACTTTACTAAAATGGCCCCCACAGTCACCAGATCTCAACCCAATAGAGCATCTTTGGGATGTGGTGGAACGGGAGCTTCGTGCCCTGGATGTGCATCCCACAAATCTCCATCAACTGCAAGATGCTCTCCTATCAATATGGGCCAACATTTCTAAAGAATGCTTTCAGCACCTTGTTGAATCAATGCCACGTAGAATTAAGGCAGTTCTGAAGGCGAAAGGGGGTCAAACACAGTATTAGTATGTGTTCCTAATAATCCTTTATCTGAATGTATATATATATATATATATATATATATATATATATATATATATATATATATATATATATATATATATATATATATATATATATATATATATTAATTAAGCATAAGCATTTGAGAGAGTTTGACAAGGGCCAGATTGTGATGGCTAGACGACTGGGTCAGAGCATCTCCAAAACTGCAGCTCTTGTGGGGTTTTCCCGGTCTGCAGTGGTCAGTCTCTATCAAAAGTGCTCAGAGGAAGGACCAGTGGAGAACCGGCCACAGGGTCATGGGCGGCCGAGGCTCATTGATGCACGTGGGGAGCGAAGGCTGGCCCGTGTGGTCCGATCAAACAGATGAACTACTGGAGCTCAGATTGCTCAAGAAGTTAATGCTGGTTCTGATAGAAAGGTGTCAGAATACACAGAGCATCTCAGTTTGTTGCCAATGGGGCGGCATAGCCGCAGACCAGTCAGGGTGCCCATGCTGACCCCTGTCCACCGCCGAAAGCACCAACAGTGGCACGTGAGCATCAGAACTGGACCACGGGGCAATGGAAGAAGGTGGCCTGGTCTGATGAATCCCGCTTTCTTTGACATCACGTGGATGGACGGGTGCGTGGCTTACCTGGGGAACACATAGCACCAGGTGCATTATGGGAAGAAGGCAAGCCGGCAGAGGCAGTGATGCTTTGGGCAATGTTGGGAAACCTTGGTTCCTTACTTTGACAAAAAATAAGAAACACTGTTTAGAACTGCATCAAGTCTCCTGAGATATGAAAGGGAAAAATCGGAGAGATAAAATGTTCTCATGGGGTTGATCGTTTGCTATTTGACCAATCGTGGACTTTTAACACCACATAAGAGCAAAAAACAAGAATAATTCATCATGTCCTTGTTCAAAAGCTCATCTGGTTGATTGTAGTGAGAGTAACTGTTAAACGATCGAGCCGCTTGATCTCCACTGAACTCGAGTGTGTGATATCAAACGCGCGCACACACATCTGCAGTGAAAGGTCACCCGTGGAGAGCAGTAATTTGACATGCTGTCTTTTTTTAATTACCAGAAATGGACTGCAGGGGACAAACTTGACCTTTACTACCTGTGGAACATAAAGCACAACTGCAGCGCTGCGTTCTGCCGCGTGCGTGTCGTTCTGCGCGTCTCTCCATTAATGAGCCGCGGTGACAGCTGACCTTTAGCGCTCCACAGGCTGCTGTCACAGCAGGGCTCTGCACGCGCTCGCAGACCAAAACTCCCATCAGTCATTTACTTAAAACAACAGAGGAGTTACACGCTGCGCCTGGAGCTGGGAAAATACATGACAAAACTGCAAAGTCGGATATTTGTACTGTACTTTACATCTCTGTCTTACAACATCAAGGTCAACCACTAGATCTAGAAATCGCTGATTAACATAACTATCACAAAACGTAGTGAGCAGCCAAACTAGACAGCCTTGTGCGGATAGTTTGGTAAAGATTTTGGCACCTAATTAAAAAAAGTAGTCAAAAAAATGGTCACACTTGTACTGCTCGCGGTCAAAAATGATCGCATTGGAAATGAATGGGAAGCGAATTTCATCTAGTGGAAATCTGACTGAAAGCAATTTTTTTTAAGATATCAACCTCAAATTTGGAGTTTGGAGTAAAACATGTTTAGATTTATGGCTTTTTGATTTAGAGTAAAAAGCGTTTTGGGAAATATATATATATATATATTTCATATAAAAATTGAAAATGGCATTTTGTGCATTTTTCATAACAATAAATGTACATTTTTTAACTTTTTTCCAGCAATAATCTGCCAAGTGTCGTCTTTAACCCTCTGGAGTCTGAGCTCTAGCGCAGGTTTTTGCGTTTAACATTCACATATGCTTACAGAGTAAACTTAGCCTACTTACACACAGCGGTGGAATCAGTTGCTTTCAGAAATGAACAGCTTTTCATGGAGAATTATTCCAGGATTATTAAACGCGTCTCAAAACGATGTAGTTGAAGTAGGAATACAGTACTTGATGTGTTTGTTTGAGTTGATGTGTGATGTGATGTGTGGGCGTCGCCTCAGTATTTGAATCTCAATAGAGCGCGTGCTTCGTGGGCGTGGTCGCATTAGTGTATAATTAGCCGCTCAGGAACGACTAACATCTTTCTGCTTTCAACCAGATTACATAAACACAGAATATTTGTTTTTGATTTGGTTTACAGTTTTTAAAACCTGACATTTCAGTGTTTCTTTAGACATATGTCTCATGTTTGTGAGACAAGTATTCACTAAGCTAGAGGTCATTTTCTGAAGACTATCTGAATGAACGTCTTTGACAGAGATGCTGCAGATCGCAGGGCAAACATTTTAACTATTTGTTTTTATTTTGACTGTACACAAAAAAATAGATACTTAACAGATTATAATGATGTATAAAACTTGCCTGAATGATAAAAAACGACGAGTTATTTGAGTCTCTTTGGCACTGATAAGAAAAAAAGCCGGCGCGACCGCTGACTCGAGAGGGTTAAAAAGAGACCAAACCTTCAAGATGTATGGCCGTTTAAATTGGAAATGTAATTTTCAGGTGTGCTCAAAAAGTGAATAAATGGATTATAACTACTGCACTAAATCTAATATTGTACCCTAAAATCCCCTTAAAATACAAAATATTAAATAAAAAATACTATCGAACTAAATTATAGTACAATGACCGACATTCGACCAGTACCAGAGGGTTAAAGACAACATTCCCATCAAAGACGGTTTGCAAACAGAAAAAGGCGATTATAAAACTTATATACTTCAGTCTAAATAAAATTACACTTGTAAAAAAAACAAATGAATATGCAAATTAACCCCGCCTCCACTCACTCGCACCAGCTCAGAGAAAACTGAGCCACTCGCTCAACTGAAGTAACCATTGATCGAAATTATAGCACAATGAGTGACATGCGAACAGTACCAGAGGGTTAAAGACAGCATTCCCATCAAAGACGGTTTGCAAAAAGAAAAAGTAGGCAGGCAATCTCATCGTTCATGGCATTTTGAAATTTCCTCCTAAATGGTGGATAAACCTAGAGAAATGGCGATTATAAAACATATACTTAAGTCTAAATAAAATAACATTTGTTAAAAAAGCGCATTTTGACGTAAAAAAATGTTAAACAAAGATTGTGAATAAGCAAATTAGCCCCGCCTCCACTCACATGCACCACCAGAGATCCACTCGCTCAACTGAAGTAAACGCTGCCCAATGGTATCACTCTTTACAATGTCAAACACATAATGGTAATAAATATGACTAGCCTTTTGCTGACTATGTTAACAAACAGCTGATAATGTGTTACTAATGTTACACAAACCATGTTCCTGTTCTCCTTCAGTATCAGTCTTTAGAGACGCTTTGAACAACTCAGAACGTCAGTGGAGAAAAGCATACAGTTCATCATAACATCATAATATACATCATAAACATAATTCACCTGCTAAATTTCTAAAAGTTCCTGATTTTTCATATCAGCAGAAAAATGCAGTCTTCTCTTGACACTCCCTGCTTCAGAAAATAGTTGAATGAATGATATGCGAAAGCCGGCCCCTCTCGTGACGTGATTGGTTAAGGTAGTTTGTGACGTCAGAAACACCAGTGATTTCAAACCGCGTCTTTGAGGCTGTCTTTGGTTCACGGCAGTTGTAAAGAGAAAATACTCAGCAATGATGTTGATATGAATTTGCACATGATTTGTCTGAAATAACACACCACATAGACACACAAACAACATTAAAAACTTGATTTTCACCACAGGGGGGCTTTAAAACAACTGATTTCTAAAATGTAATTTATCCCTGTGATCATTTTCAGCATCATTACTCCAGTCTTCAGTGTCACATGATCCTTCAATAATCATTCTGATATGATGATTTACTGCTCAAGAAACATTTCTGATTATTATCAATGTTGAAAACAGTTGTGCTGCTTCATATTCTTGTGGAAACTGTGATCATTTTTGTCAGGATTCTTTGATGAAAGCCACATGAACTGATTTGCCTTAAAGGGACACGAAACATAATCCATAAACACATAAAACGGCATCTATTAAAAGCTTCCCCAAGCACAGGATCTGTAATGATGGGATGAATGTATTGCGGTCTTAAAGCAGAAAGCTGCAGCACTTTTTGCATTGTTTTGAGTGGAGACTAATGTCAAAGTAACAGACTGCAAGCATGAAGACGTAATCGTATTCTGTGGCGTGTTATTAAGACGGAGAGAGACGGAGACCCTTATTTCCCCTCATAATCCTCTTAAACGGTCTTCTGACATTCGCTGTAATATCCTCGGCAGACTGACCTGCATGTGTGAATAGCAGTTCAATGGAAATCCTCACACTCACTTCCTGTCCTTTATCTGCAGCCCACAAAATACAGCAACTTAGAAAAGGCTGAATCTCAAGAGAACATGCACAAGTCACATTTCATCCTATAAATAAATAAATACATTTTTCAGATTTTTAGGAAATTAATTTAATATATACATGCAATAAAAAAAAGCCTATTTTACTTTTTTATTTGTCAAGATTTTGTTTTTGCATTTCTTCCTCATGGCAATTTCTTCCCAGATTCTCACAGTAATGCACTTTGATTCTTTACACCTTTTATGCAATTTGATTCTCATTAGATTCTCATTACTGGAATTCAGCGATGCCATACAAGCAGTAAATAAACATTAACAATTTAAGTAATACACTTAGAGTCACATTACAGTAATGAAAATTAGATTTTTTTCTGTATTACCATAATGACATGTGGGGAGTGGGCGGGGATATCATGGGAATAATGTTACAATGCAAAAACAAATCTTAATGTACTGAATTAGGCTTCAGTTATTTCTTTCATCCAATGTTGTGGTGTATAATTTGAACGTTCCCATGCATTTATTAAAAAAAACCTCACTCTTTCATAACTCACGTGACATACTGAGGTTCTCAGTCATGTTTTAATAAAAATATTATTTATCAACTCAAAATATAATATAAAGGGATGGGCGATATGGCCTAAAATCAATTTTGCGATATACATGGCAGCCTCTTGCGATAACGATATATATCACGATATATAATACATTTAAGTTTAATATAATAAGTTTATTATTTAGGATGATAATCCATCCATCCATCCATCCATCCATCCATCCATCCATTATCTTCCACTTATCCGGGGCTGGGTCGCGGGGGCAACAGTCCAAGCAGAGACTTCCCTCTCCCTAGCCACTTCCTCCAGCTCTTCTGGGGGAACGCCGATGCGTTCCCAGGCCAGCCGGGAGACATAATCCCTCCAGTGTGTCCTAGGTCTTCCCCGGGGCCTCCTCCTGGTGGGACGTGCCCAGAACACCTCCCTGGGAAGGCGTCCAGGAGGCATCCGAAATAGATGCCCGAGTTACCTCAGCTGGCTCCTCTCGATGTGGAGGAGCAACAGCTCTACTCTGAGCTCCTCCCGAGTGACCGAGCTTCTCACCCTATCTCTAAGGGAGCGATCAGCCACCCTACGGAGAAAACTAATTTCAGCCGCCTGTATCCAGGATCTTGTCCTTTCGGTCATGACCCACAGCTCATGACCATAGGTGAGAGTAGGAACGTAGATCGACCGGTAAATCGAGAGCTTCGCCTTACAGCTCAGCTCCTTCTTCACCACGACAGACGGTACATCGACCGCATTACTGCAGAAGCTGCACCGATCCGTCTGTCAATCTCCCGTTCCATCCTTCCCTCACTCGTGAACAAGACCCCGAGATACCTGAACTCCTCCACCTGAGGCAGGAACTCTCCACCAACCTGAAGTGGGCAATCCACCCGTTTCCGACTGAGAACCATGGCCTCAGAGTTGGAGGTGCTGATTCTCATCCCAGCCGCTTCACACTCGGCTGCAAACCGTCCCAGTGCACGCTGAAGGTCCTGGTCTGAGGAGGCCAACATGACAACATCATCCGCAAAAAGCAGCAACGAAATCACATGGTCCCCAAACCGGACGCTCTCCGGCCCTTCGCTGCGCCTAGAAATTCTGTCCATAAAAATGATGAACTGAACCGCAGACAAAGGGCAGCCCTGCTGGAGTCCAACATGCACCGGAAACAGGTCTGACTTACTGCCGGCAATGCGGACCAAGCTCCGGTCGTACAGGGACCCAACAGCTCTAAGCAGTGGCTCATACTCCCAGAGCACGAGGAACACGGTCAAATGCCTTCGGGAGCCCTGCGCTTATATAAACAAATATACTCAGGAGTCGGTACTACCACTACTACTAGTCAACTTAGTACTGAAGTACCAGTACTTGTGATATCCCTATTAGGGAAATACTTCCAGTATTAGGCAATTATTTGAGGTAGTAGAACAGATTAGTCGTGTTACCTCAATTAGCCGGAGCTGTTGCCCCAAACACTCTACAGAGTATAGTTTGCTGCTGCTTGTCGGACGGCTTAAATCCAAATAATGGATGTTGCCCTGGTCTTTTTCACCAGCTGCTCTGTTTCGCTTTCAGCTATGTTTACTCAAGATGATGAATACGATGATGCGTTGCAGCCAGTTGCAGCTCGTGGCTCTAAATTTCACGGGTGTCATCAACATGCATTATCGTGATATAGAATTAAAATCTCTATCGTAGGCCAATTTTGAATCGTTTATATTGCATATCGTTTATATCACCCATTACTAAAAGGGGACTTATGTTCTTTTCCATGTTGATCTTTCTTTAGTGTGTATTGTTGCAGAAAAAGTCCCTCCAGCGGGAGTTATTTCAAAGTCCCTTTAAGACAAGTCATTTGACTCGGCGGCCATCTTTGAAACGCCTCTTGGCCATGCGAGTGCAGCTCCCATCTCTTTGAATGGGAAAACATCAAATTCTCCAAAACTGTTCGCCAAGCTTACGATTGAATTTTATTTTTGAAATCACCAACAAAACTGTCTCATTAATTTTGTTTCTAAACGATCGAATCATGACAAATAAACTGCATTTTTCCGCCAAAGCTAATGCGCATAAACAGTCCTATGTTTCTATTGCAACCGGAGATTTTAACAGCAGCTGCAGTGACACGATGACTTTACTAATCAACGATTGGCCCTTTCATTTAGGAGGCAGGGTTTATTCGCCATATCAGGCGTTGCATTTTCTCCCATTCATAAGTAATCGGGGTGCACCATCTTCCTATATTTAAAGTCTTTGGTTTTTCTCTATATCAGCGTTCTGATCTCCCCGAAACGCCTCCATTGTAGTCTTGAGTTTTCTTCCGGGAATTAACACGTCACAATATTCCTCATTTAAATAATTCATAAGCAGAATAAAGGGGCAGAGCCTGGTTGAGTTAGTTAGCATTGTGTTGAAACTGGTGGTTATGGTAAAGGGCGGGACATTTCCCAAACAGACTCAAAGCTATTGACCAATCACAACACACTGGTCCAGCCGACCAATCAGAGCACAGTGTGGTTTTCAGAAGATGGGGCTTCATAGAGACAGGAACTAAACAGAGCGTTACTGACAGACTGGGAAAAGAGGAGCCGCAACAATGGAGAATATGAGGAAAATAATCAACATTCAAGCAGGAAAACCTGTTCTAGTAGAGCCCGAAAACAAAATCAAGACTTTGAAAAAGAGAGTAATAAGTCCCCTTTAAAATATTAAACATTTCTGAAGAAAGTTTAATGCTTCAGGTTAAAGGTTTGTTCAAATCATTAACTCATATTCATGATTAGGCGACACATTTGTGAAGATGTTTCATCCCTATGGCGCATTTGAAGAGACTGTGCTTTCTGTACTGGTAGAGTAGAGGTGTTCATTACTATTCCCTGCCATCTGCGGTGGGTTTTACCCATCTATGAGCTCTGACCCGTCTCTGAGTGATGCATCTCTCGGTGTCATACAGAAAGCTTCCTCATCCTGCCATCCTGAGAACATGAGGAGACACACTAGATCTCCTGACAGGAGGCAGCTGAGGCGGTCAGGGATCACAGGACCCGAGCTGACTGCATTAGACGGAGGATTTCCATTCAACAGCCATGAGAAGGACACCAGGAACCAGACCTGAGAGAGACAAACCGCTGGACTACATGCCAGAGGATAAAACGGTGCTCTTCTTTTCAATATACTGCATCAAACCTCGCGTTTGAATTATTCATGTGTTTGTGCTCAGGGCTCAAAATAGGTTCAAATAGGGCTGTCACGATATCAGATGCTATGCGCGATTATCGTGGCCAAAAGAATTCACAATAACGATTGCAATATCTAAAGAAATCTTGAAAAAATTCAATAATGCTATCAGTCAAAATCATCTTTATTTATCTTTGTTTATTTTGTGTTTTCCCCCCCTGTAGAATCACACCTTTGCATACAAAAGGAATTACACTTAATGACAAGAAGTTTGAAGTAACTTCCTTCTGTGAACTGATGTGGCTTCTTATCACAGAATGGGGCAGGATGCAGGAAATATATCATTTTGTAGTATTCTATACAGTGATAAAGGCTATGTCGATTAGCATTGCATTATAAATATACATTATCCTTATTATTCACTTTAGATAATGTCCTAATGTTATGCCTGATCTGTGTATATAGTCTAGTCTCAAATATAATTTATCATCAACTATCATAGCAGTGTAATTTTAATCATCTCATGTGTCGGCATGATGCCGGTGAATTGCAGAGCTAGTGCAAACATATCTAGATGCTTTCTTATCTGCTGTTTTCTCACCACTGTCATGTTGTTGTGTGTTTATTGTGTTAGTGAGAGGGAAGAGGGCAGCTCATATTTACATATACATCTAAACGTCGCTCTCAGCAGCGTGGATGGCGTCTGGAAGTTTGTTATATCGCTGTAAAGGTATTTTCAACTTCTTTTTACTAAGCAAAGAACGAAAAATAATTTTTGGGCCTTGAATCACATTCAGTCGCTTGTACGTTACATGTGCACGAGCAATAATTTGCTGGTTGCAGTTCACTTAAATGGCCACCGGTGTCACTAATAACAAGGGTTTCTGAATTCTACATACAGCCCCTTTAAAGGGGTCATGAACTGGCTTTTTATATATTTTTATACTGTTGTCTGAGGTCAACTTATTGCGTTTGCGTGGTTTTTACATTCAGAAACATCATAATGAATAAGTAACAGGCTATTTTCTGCCTTGGTTTTGAGCCTCTCTCAAGACACGCTCAGTTTTTATGGGTGTGCCGCACTGAGGACTTAAATGACCATGGCTTGGATTGGATAAGATTTGCATATTTAATGAGCTTCAGCTCCCCCTGTCAGTGAAAGCGTATGGCAAACGGCAACCGGAATGAATCGCCCAGCCCACAACCAGGGCTCGCAAAATGTCTTTATTAAACAAACACAATGATTCATCTCTCATCCACCCGCGATTGATTGGAATGTTATTTTTTTATTAACGTTACTTGGCCCGCCCGATCGATGAATATAACCGCAAACCGTACACACACACACGTGCGCGCGCACCCTTCAAATATCAAGTCAAGAGAGTGAACAACGCACATAAAGACAGTAAAGAACCAAGAACACCACGAATAAAGTATTCTCCAGCCTGTGACAGCATGCTGAGGTATGTTCAGTTAGACATGATGTACACATAATCAATACTATCTGTAACAATGCAATACTATCGCATGTAAAAAAACATTTTTTACTCACATTAGTGTGTTGCTTCATTCGTTCATGTAATCTCATCCTGTCTGCAAATGCAGTCTCTTGTTTACAAATGAATCCGTGGTTAAATGAACAAACGTGCAAAGTCTTCCCAACGTGAGCTGGATATTCATTAAAAATAATATTGGAATCCGAATGAAGCTTATGTGCTTGGTTTACTGCTTAGAAATTCCGAAATCTCTATGTAGGCCTATGTCATGTCAGTGGCACGAGTCGGTGGGCGGGGCTACAGAATCAGGCGTTGTTCTTATTCTGTTGAGGCGGTGCTTCACCACACGGTGACGCGTCAAGGGTCGACATATTCTGAGATCTCTCGTTTTCTGGGTCTGGTGTCTATAAAAGCATTTCTTTGACTAACAAGGAAGTTTTCAGCTCTGAAACTTACAGGATATCCTTATATTACCATGACCTTTTATATATCAAAAGCTCAAGGGAAAGTTGATTTCTCAATACATCACCCTTTTAATATTTTGAATTTGTTTTATGTTTTTATTTGAATTTTAGTGAAAGTATTTTCAATCTTAATGGTTTTAGTTAACTATAATAACCCTGGTTCAAATTTGGTTTGGTAGAAAAGCACTTCATAACTTCATAAAAGTGCTTTAATAAGTGAAAACGCAGGACCATGAAAACACTAACAGATATGGCAGATTCCCATATTGTGGCCTCTAACAGTGCACAAATCAAATGCTATTACAGACAACAAGACAACGACAGATCCTGTTTTATCAGAGGCGGTTAAAAACAAACAACAAAACTGCAGAACCTCGTAATGAAACTCATCCGTCGCCCAAATACGATTTACTCCGTCCCCAAAATAAGCCAACTCGACATACAATGAGCCGCCTTTAACAGAATTTCTCCATGAATGCCAGAGAAACATCTAATAAAAAAAAGAGGCCCTTTAGTGATCCCAAATGTTATTGGAGTTTTCTGGACGGCTGCCTGTGAGGGTAACCGGATGGGTCACACATAAAATGAAGGCAGATTGGAAAAACCACGCGAATGAAGAACAATGAGGGTGTTCGAGCGAAAACTGCTGGTTTTGCGATTTCACTCCGAGGAGTTCAACTCTTTCTAAACCCTCCAGTGAGGCCAAATTCCTGTACGGAATATGAGTTTGAGAACTATTTAAAGCTACTTGATGCTGGTTGGGCTTTTAGAACTTGAATGTGTCCCGTGGGCATGAATGCAGAGCAGAAACTCAATTCGGGGTTTCTTTAAAGTGAATGAATGCGTGCCATGTGCGATGTCACTAATGATACGCTGCTGTGCATCCGTCAGGCGTCTGCGTGACAGCTTTGACTGACAGTGACGCGTCGCTGCACACTTCTCCGCCAGACGTGCATCACACACGCCCTCGTGATTGATGATGTCTATTTATATCAAAACCTCTGCACAGTTTGACACGACCACACACCGTCCCTCAGCTACGGTGATTGATGCAAGCCTGGTGATTTTCATTTGTTCATCTGGAAAAAAAAATCTGATGGAGGAGAATTTAAAGAGGTCATGTAATGGAAAGCAGGAATTTTCAGCCTCTTTTGAAATTAGAGTTTAATATTCAACATAAACAGTCAAAATGTCCATAGAGTCCACCCAGGACATAAATTAGTTTTTTAATAATTCAAATAATAAAATCATCTATAAAACCATTAAAACACACACACACACACACACACACACACACACACACACACACACACACACACACACACACACACACACACACACACACACACACACACACACACACACACACACACACACACACACACACACACACACACACACACACACACACACACACACACACACACACACACACACACACACACACACACACACACACACACACACACACACAGGTGGGGCCTCCATGGATCGGACTTGTTTGTTCAGCACATCCCACAGATGCTCGATTGGATTGAGATCTGGGGAATTTGGAGGTCAAGTCAACGCCTCAAACTCGTTGTTGTGCTCCTCAAACCATTCCTGAAGCATTTGTGCTTTGTGGCGGCGCATTATCTGCTGAAAGAGGTGGAAAGTAACAAATTACATTTACTCGCGTTACTGTAATTGAGTAGTTTTTCTGCGTACTTCTACTCTTTTAAGTAGTTTTAAAAATCTGTAATTTTACTTTTACTTAAGTATGTTTTGTTTGAAGTATTGTACTTCACTACATTTTAAACCACATCCGTTACTGAGTAAAAATAAATAATACAAATGGGGGGAAAACCGCGATCCGGAAACGACTGCATTGAACTGAAGGCGGGAGAACAAACATGCAAAAATCACAAAAAGATGGAGACGGACGGACAAGACATACTTGGAAATACTTTGGATAGACAAAAAATAGCCGGGTGTTGTCCTGGAGGATATCAAATTAGCAAAAAAATGTTGTTGTAAAGGAAGAAACACATAGCACATGTTCAGGAACACCATCCCTTTGTGTGGATAAAGGTAACGTTACGTTTATAACTTAAGGCCGAATGATTTCTGTTAAGCAGAGGGAATCCCGGAATCCAGACATGACATTTTAATTTACAGTATAATGCAGATGTCACGTAAAACACGCAAACTGATGGATGAATGAATACATCGAAAATAGAGCTGTACAATAAATCAAATCACGACATGGTCTGAGAATATTAAAGCTCAAAACACTGCTATTTAAATATATGATCTGCTTGTTCTATCTCTGTGTGAATGAGCAGCGCCGTTTCGTCTACTAGCCTACATACTCAAGTATGCGATGCTTGTGGTGTTTAACGTCCCACAAACCAGATTTGGACATGAACACATGAACATTTCCAGAGCTGATCTGAGACCCCCTAATGAGCATTTTCATCATTTTATTTGATTAAAAACCATTGTCAAATACACTCTGAAACAGGTCAAAATAAACATTTGGTTTAGATGAAATTGTGACAGAAATATATCACTACTGTAGGCCTACAATAGAATACTTGTCAAAATAATAATATTAATAACAATAATAATAATACAGAATTTCAACATTATGTACAAATATATTTTTAAATCCATGGTTTAATTTAGTAAAACTGTTTTGTCTTAAAGTTGTTAATCGAATTCATAATAATTTATTTAATTTTTACATTTTTTCCATTAATTTAACAACATTTTAACTGGTGATGATAACCATAATTTATAAAAATAGAGTTTATTTAGTAAATAATTAATACAGTGATGCTGTGAAACTGATGTTTTCATATCGTGAAAACCTCATTCTATTACAACCCTACATGAGAGAGTCCCCCACCCCGCTGTTAAAAAAAGGCACTCAGTAACTTTTACTCTGAGTACATTTTAAATGAACTACTTTTTACTTTTACTTGAGTACATTTTTAGACCGGTACTTTTACTTGTACTTAAGTAAAATTTCATTGAAGTTATAGTACTTTTACTTGAGTAGAATATTTTGTTACTCTTTCCACCTCTGTGAATACCGTTTCCATGAAAGGCTTTACATGGTCTGCAACAATGCTTAGGTAGGTGGGACGTGTCAAAGTAACATCCACATGGATGGAGGACCCAAGGTGTCCCAGCAGAACATTGCCCAAAGCATCATCACTGCCTCCGCCAGCTCGCCTTCTTCCCATAGTGCACCTGGTGCCATGTGTTTCTCAGGTAAGTGATGCACACGCACCCGTCCATCCACGTGATGTCAAAGAACACATGATTCATCAGACCAGGCCACCTTCTTCCATTGCTCCGAGGTCCAGTTCTGATCCTCACAGGCCACTGTTGGTGCTTTCGACGGTGGACAGGGGTCAGCATGGGCACCCTGACTGGTCTTTAAGCTCACCCACATTAAACGTACTTCATAAACAGCCTTTACATATTAACTCATGGTTGTCACTTCAAGTTAATCTTTATAAAATTATTCTTTAAAAATGTTGTTTAAAAAAAACATGTTGTGAGCTTAATGGAAACAGGGGTGTGCTTAAAGGGTACAAACATGTACCCATTAAACACAGCCAGACTTTTTGTATTTAATGATGTACATCTTAATTTAAATGCTTTTGTTTAAAATTAAATTAAATATTATTGTGTGAGAGATTAATAATTTATTTTAACATAACTTATTGTACTCAAACCAATACCCTGTGCACTAAAATGTCTCAAATAGGTACGTTTACCCTAATATTGTGAAATATTATTACAATTTAAAATAATGCATATATTTTAAAATGTAATTTATTCTCGTGATCAAAGCTAAATTTTCAGCATCATTACTCCAGTCTTCAGTGTCACATGATCCTTCACAAATCACTCTAATATGTTGGTAGGATAAAAATGGTTATTCATTAAATAAAAGTAAAGATACAGTAGTAAAAAACAGCCTGTGTGACAAAGAACCGGTAAAAAAGGTCACGTAAAGTAAGTGCAACTAAATTATGACTGTTTTTGCTGAAGAAAAACCTTGTGTAACATAATAAGTGGACTTGAGTGAGATAAAATGGCTTTTTAAACCAGTAGGTGTTCTGAAGACAAACTCCAGGCTACAGTAATGTCTGTTCTCGCCTACACACGCTCAGATAATTAAGAAATATCAACTAAACACACCACCGACTGAACACTGGAATCCAGCCGTCCACTCACTGACAGCCTGCTCACCCACACATGTAGTTAGTATTCTCACACACATCTCAACACGCTAACTGGAAGGAACACTGAGGCCTGATGCAACATGGACACGCAGGTGATGATGATTGACAATATGTTAATGTCAGGTGAAAGTGTGTGGAGATGAATATGAGCTGAGGTGGTGATGACCTTGATTTGATTTTTATTCTTTTTAAAAGAGCTCTGGGATTTTACACGAAAGTCATGTTTTACTTGTAAAGAGGCCGGACAGTATGACAGTGACCAAATATTTTTTTTTGTAAACAATATATAATACCAACCAAGCAAGCAACCATCCAACCAATCAACCAAGCAAACAACCAACCAAGCAAGCAAACAACCAACCAACCAACCAAGCAAGCAACCAAGCAAGCAAGCAACCAAGCAACCAAGCAAGCAAGCAACCAACCAACCAGGCAAGCAACCAAGCAAGCAAGCAAGCAAGCAAGCAAGCAAGCAACCAAGCAACCAAGCAACCAAGCAAGCAAGCAAGCAAGCAACCAACCAACCAAGCAAGCAAGCAACCAAGCAAGCAAGCAACCAACCAACCAAGCAACCAAGCAAGCAAGCAACCAACCAAGCAACCAACCAACCAAGCAACCAACCAAGCAACCAACCAACCAACCAAGCAACCAACCAAGCAACCAACCAAGCAAGCAAGCAACCAACCAAGCAACCATCCTAGCAAGCAACCAACCAACCAAGCAACCAACCAAGCAACCAACCAACCAACCAACCAAGCAAGCAAGCAACCAACCAAGCAACCAACCTAGCAAGCAACCAACCAACCAAGCAACCAACCAAGCAAGCAACCAACCAACCAAGCAAGCAAGCAAGCAACCAAGCAAGCAAGCAAGCAAGCAACCAAGCAAGCAAGCAAGCAAGCAACCAAGCAAGCAACCAACCAAGCAAGCAACCAAGCAAGCAACCAACCAACCAAGCAACCAAGCAAGCAACCAACCAACCAAGCAACCAACCAACCAACCAAGCAACCAACCAAGCAACCAACCAACCAAGCAAGCAACCATCCAACCAACCAACCAACCAACCAAGCAAAAAACCAACCAAGCAAAAAAACAACCAACCAACCAACCAACCAACCAACCAACCAACCAAGCAAGCAAGCAAAAAAACAAGCAAGCAAGCAAGCAACCAACCAAGCAAGCAAACAAACAAACAAACAAACAAACAACCAAGCAACCAACCAATCAAGCAACCAACCAAGCAACCAACCAACCAAGCAACCAACAAACCAAGCAATCAACAAACCAACCAAGCAATCAGCAAACCAACCAACCAATGAACCAACCAAGCAAGCAACTAATCAAGCAACCAACCAACTAATCAAGCAACTAACAAACCAAGCAACCAACAAACCAAGCAACCAACAAACTAATCAAACAACCAAGCAAGCAACTAATCATGCAACCAACCAAGCAACCGACCAAGCAAGCAAGCAAGCAAGCAACCAACCAACTAATCAACCAACTAACATACCAACCAACCAACCAAGCAACCAACCAACTAATCAACCAACCAACCAACTAATCAAGCAACCAACCAACCAACCAACCAACCAACCAACCAACCAGCCAAGCAACCAACCAACCAACCAACCAACCAGCCAAGCAACCAACCAAGCAACCAACAAACCAAGCAAGCAACCAACCAACCAAGCAACCAACAAACCAAGCAAGCAACCAACCAACCAAGCAACCAACAAACCGAGCAAGCAACCAACCAACCAAGCAACCAACAAACCAAGCAACCAACCAACCAACCAACCAACCAACCAAGCAACCAACAAACCAAGCAAGCAACCAAGCAACAAACCAAGCAACCAACCAAGCAACCAACAAACCAGGCAATCAAGCAACCAACAAAACAAGCAAGCAAGCAACCAACCAACCAACAAACCAAGCAACCAACCAACAAACCAAGCAAGCAACCAACCAAGCAACCAACTAATCAAACAACCAACAAACCAAGCAACCAACCAACTAATCAAGCAACCAACAAAACAAGCAACCAAGCAACCAACAAACCAAGCAACCAACAAACCAGGCAATCAAGCAACCAACAAAACAAGCAAGCAAGCAAGCAACCAACCAACAAACCAAGCAACCAACCAACAAACCAAGCAACCAACCAACAAACCAAGCAAGCAAGCAACCAACTAATCAAACAACCAACAAACCAAGCAACCAACCAACAAAACAAGCAACCAACAAAACAAGCAAGCAACCAACCAACCAACCAACCAACCAACCAACCAACCAACCAAGCAAGCAACCAACTAATCAAGCAACCAACAAACCAAGCAACCAACCAACTAATCAAGCAACCAACAAAACAAGCAAGCAAGCAACCAACAAATCAAGCAACCAACAAACCAAGCAAGCAACCAAGCAACCAACTAAACAACATACTAACTTTACATAATAATAATTATATAATTGTAAATAAAAACTTTTTTATATAATTATACAAGTAAAAAATAAAAGTATAAGTACACAAATATTTATATTTACCTGCTTATACTCACTTTTAAATAATCCTTTAAATGTAATCGATCCATACATATTTAATAATAGTTATAAGTAAAAGTACTAAATCTCTTGCCTTTTTACTTAAATTAATATATATATATATATATATATATATATATATATATATATATATATATATATATATATATATATATATATATATATATATATAAAAAGCATTTTTTCATTGCATTTCCAACAAAAATAACAATATTGTGATTTATACTTTCCCAATGATACAAGCTTTTGGTCCTACCGCCCACTCGAGTGGAAGCCTGGAGGTGTCTGTCTTGATCAGATATGCTTGTGCACATAACATATACACACACACATTACACATATGTGTGTGTGTGTATTTGTGGATGGATTCTGCAGAAACTGTCAAAGAGAAGGCCAGGAGTCCTCATAACATTGCACTGAACCATCTCACACATTCTGCCAGGTTAGATGAGTGCATGTAAACAAGCGTATGTAAGGGCGTGTGTGGAGGGAACGGAGACAAACAGACCTACCTCTAATGCCTCCATGTGACTAAAAGCAGCGATACTACAAACCCTTGACCCTACAGATGGAAATAATTCCTCAAATCATGCAGCTCTAGTGTTATTTGGACAATAAGCTGAAGCAAAAATTGACAAGAAATGCAAGTTGTGAAAGTCTTTTCTTCCCTATTGTGCCGTGTATCCGAGTGAAACGGCTTGTGGAACAAGAACAAATGTAGGGCGGGCTTGATTTTGTCCATGGGGAATTGATTGGATGGTTGTGGTTTGCTATTGGTGGATCTCATGTGATTGACAGGTTCCCGCCCTCACCATCAGAAGAGCAAAAAAAAAAGGAAAGGGAGTGATTTTGATTAAAGATTTCGAGGGCACCTGAATTTAAAATAATGATATGCATGGATAAATCATTTATATATATTGCAGTATTCCATAAAAGATAAGAAATGTCAATTTTGATTTCATGGCTACTTTTAAAGGTGACCTTTTGTCTTTTTGGAGCTTGATGGCCCCAGTTCCCATAATGAGAAATTCTGCAAAACTCTTTTGAGTTTCCCAGTAAAACTAAAGTCATCTCAAACGAAAATCCCTTCAGTTCTCCAGTGTGGTCTGGACTCGCTCTTCATCTCGTTTCTAACACACAGATAACAAGCCGCCCACTGGCCTCACAGGCCGCTGGAGAACATCCTCCACGACTCCTCTGCTCAGAGTAATGGAGTCATTAGAAGAGACTGCCATGCAAAGAGCGGCTGACGCAAGAGGAGGTGAAGAGGCTGTCAGTTAAACAATGATCTTCCTCTAAAGCCTCTCGACTCAACTCGGGAGTCTGAAACTCAGACAGGCACATCCACAGACCAACCGAAAGTATTTTGGTACCAAGTCAATACTAAAAAAAAACAGTAACCGTAATACTAAGAATAGACACAAGCTGGTGTTCGGTAATGAGCCATTCCTCTTTAAACTATTGCGTTGACCTTACCTTTAAAATAGTGAGAAAATATTCAACATAACCTATTAGCCAATATTTGTTCTGAATGCACTTGATTAATTTCAATCAACAAGTCAAAGATTCAAAATACTAACGCAACCTTTCTAAGATAAATAAATAAACAAATAAATAGTGTATATTGGAATTAATGTCAATATTTGTATAATTTTTTTATAAATATTATATAATTTATTTTTTATTGAGTTCATTTAGTTTCTTTACCATTTAAGGTTCTGTTACAATTTTCTGTGCTCTCATTTCAAAGATCAATTTTGTGTTAAAAAAATTGTGTTAAAAACTTTTAATTAAAAACAGTAATATTAGTTTACCTCTCAACTTCATTTGTAATTTATTACAATATAGTGACAGTGCTTCAGCAGTTATTAATATTCATAACACAGCTCTGTGGGATACTTGATTCTGATTGGTCAATCGTGCCATCGTTATTCTCCATTAACAGCCGGTAAAAGCACAGGCTCATCCGGGTAACTGAAGTCAGAGCTATACGCTTGTTGGGAATGTTTTTTCCCCCGTGGAAGTTTTGCGTTTGGTGAGCTAATACAATAAAAAACTAATATCAATATTTTGTGTATAGTTATTCAATTATGTCTTCCGGTATCGATCTCTCTTGTTTCACACAAACACAGCTGCTGCCATTGTGTGACAATTGAGACTATTGTCCATGTAATGGATTGTAAGATAACAAACAGGTACGATTTTATAACGGTTTCATCTCAAATCAATCTCTTCTCCCCATAATTATTTATGTGGTGAAATGCTGCGTAATAAGTGCTATGACCTATAATGTCCCTTTTCCCTTTTTACAAGATGTAAAATAAGTCTCTGATGTCCCCAGAGTGTGTGTGAAGTTTTAGCTCAAAATCCCCACAGATTATTTTTTATAGCATGTTTACAGCGCCGTTTTTGTGTGTCCCTTTAAATGCAAATGAGCTGTTGCTCCCGTCCCCTTTCAAGAAGAGGAGAGGGGTGGGATAAACCTTTTCATGAACCGATCAAACGAAAAATTCCACCATGTAAACGACCTGATCCAATTACTTTGAGTGCACGTCTTTCTGTGACGTGATATACAGCGCGCACCTCCTCAACTGAAGAGCGCGCGCCGCGCTCACACCAGTCTAATGTTGACAAGAAAGGAAAGTTCATTTTTCTGAGGTATTAAACTTTTTATTTCGTAACATGTTATGAACATGATGTTGGAATAATGACACAGACATAGCCTGGCTACACCATCTCATCTTGACAGCGTTTGTCCGAGGCTTCAACTGCGCCTGACAGAATAAATTTTTTTTCTGAGGTGATTCTTACACTTTACGACAAATAATAAATAGCTTTTATAAAACTCTACAAGTCCTGGAGGCCGTTGAGAGCTGCCATTTCAACGGGGAACATTCAAGCTGCTCTCTGTTTCTCGTTAGTTAAGTTAGCTATAAAAAAAAAATTTGAATCAACAACTGCTTCAAATTGGTTAAGTAACATTACCCCCACAGTCTACTTTAATTACTTTTGTTAATATTTATACCTTTGTGATTATGGTATCTTTCCTTAATCATCTGAAATATATATGTTTAGTACTGCTAGTAATGATGCTGAGCACGTCTTTAATGCTTCATTCATGTTTCACCGTATATCCTGTTTTTATTAATAATTTGAGTGCATTTTATTGTTAATTTTGTGTTTTTCAAAATAAATGAATTGAATTCATTTTTGATTCCGCATTCATCATTCACAGCTGTTGAAATAGCCATTGTATAGGACATAAATTAGGTTAAACTACTGCATGTCCGCCCACAGAAAAATAAATAAATATAAAAATTACCAACACAGAACTATTGATCCACGATACGTAACGAATCTGAGGCGGCAGACAAACTGTGTGCGCATGTCACAAAATGATTCCTACTGAAAGTCAGCACATGTAAACACCAGATCGGTTTAGATACCGTCTCATGTAAACAGTCCACCGAATCTTTCAATCAGAATGATTTTAATCGGAATGACAAAAAAGTGTGCATGTAAACGTGGCTAATGATGGATGAGATTAAAGAATGGCTTTATATAGAAACCTTTTTTTTATTCTTTAAATGGAACAAATTATTAAATGTTTAAAGTATACTTAAAAATATAAAAATAAATAGATACAAAACACAATTTACTTAACAAATTCACAGTAAAACCAGCCACCTAACCCAACTACAACAGGCCTAATTTAACACTAAAATAACGGTTACAGTAATAACAGCAGTAGTTGGTATTCTTGGTCTGCTACAAACCAGCTTCAAGGTTCAGCTTTATTTTGCAGAAATATGACCATATTCTCTGGCTAAATATTTTAGAACGCATCGCCTTATTGTTACCATAGCAACGCGTCATGCTTCTCACATGACACACAGCAGCCGCAACAGCGCTGTATGACAGCTCAGCTGTATCGGGCTTATTATTTATTTTATTTTTTTATTCAAAATATTCACAAACGTGTTAACTATGTCATGAACTATCTGATATTCTGATTATGTGTGAGTGAATGTGTGTTAGTAGATCTATAATGTGTGATGGGCGCCGCCATGTTAGTTTGCGCAATAGAAAATTGGATCTGTCGGATTTACATCATGTAAATTCATCATCGTCTCACGAAATACATGAAAGTGAGTGACTGCTGAACTGGGAGAAGAATAAATTAAACTATATAGTTACTATATAATGTGTGTCTGATATGAATTATGTCTGAAAGGATTGTCATTGCCGCTATAGACATCAGTGTGTGTTTTTTGCTAGTAATTATGAGCATTTAAATGTCTGAAACCTAAAATAAATATTATGTGGTTGAAAACACTGAATTTTTGTGATATGTGACGAGCGCTGAGTGTGTCTGTCTCTGGCTCGGCGCCAGCCAAAGAGCGAAAGCACGTTTGAATTTAAGTGGCATCGAAATGAGGCTGAAATCTGCATTCTGATTCGGTCCGGTTACATACCGGTTATATATGGCACCGCCTTTCGGTACCCAACCCTAATTGTGTGTTCCAGGGGGCGGGTTTATGTAAATTTTAGGGTTAGTGACGTCACTAACCCAAAGAAGCTTGTTGTAGTCCCAAACAGCCATTTGTTGTAGTTCTTAAAAAGCAATTTCGGTAAATGAAAATCTCTCCCTTTGCGTTGAACTTTGAGCGTTGTAACTTTGCAGATGTTTTTAATGCTCAAACAGTGACATTACACACAAAGTGAAATCATAATCAACCACCCCTTTAAATGCATGTCGCTTGCTAGCAACTGTTTTCTTTGCAAAGCTTTGTGTTTAAAGAGCTAATATAATATTTGTCCAGAAGCCGTGTGACAAGCGGGATGGTGTACATCCAGCCGGTTGTTATCACGGAATAAAGCACTCTGTCTGGGTTTATTCTGTGATAACAACTGGCAGGATGTACACGATTCCTCACATGAACACTTGACACCGGCTGAGTGCCGACTGACAGACGGCTGCTATCACTCGCTCACGTGCATATGTGTGTGTTCTGTGAAGAAAAAGAACAGAAGAAAATGACTCCGCAAAGCTGTATAACTCAAAAAGTAACTTTTAATTTTTCAAATAAACATCAATACATACTCGGTTCTGCTTTAGACTAAACGGCCGCTTTTCTGCTCTAACTCTCTCAGACTCACTCGCTAGTGAAGGTGATGCCGTATCTAAGGTTACACGGCACACAGCGCGCATACCGATGCGACTCTTATCTGAGCGGACGGCGGCACAGCACAAGTCGACGTGTTTTTGCTCAGGATTCGGCGGGGGTGAGACGCAGCGCAGCAGAATGTCAACGAGTCCACTGCAGCATCCACCAAATCCAGATGCACGTCTGACATCAAGACACCTGCACAAACGGGCAACTCTCTCTAGTGTCTGACCTGCTGATGGACTGGAAAAGCAAAACTAGACATGTACTGAAACATTCAAGCCATGAAATATCATATACAATAGCACACAGGCTCATGAGCTTCAAGCTCGATTTAATGCATGACTGCTTTGAGAAATGCTTCATTCATAATGCAGGGCAAATATGCTTGTATTCTCTTTGTATTCTCGACGTTTCAATCCAACTATTGTCCGGAATAATGATATATTTTTATAAACGCAATACCGTTGATATACTGATATTATGTGTGCATCTGAACAATAGTGGAGGACAGACAAGAGTGAGTTGCTGATCGGAAAATGCATAATCCAATTTGTCCTAAATATGCTTTATATTAAAGGGATAGTTCAAATTCTGTCATTAGTTACTCATGTCGTTCCAAACCTGTAAGACTTTCTTTCATCTTTGGAACACAAATTAATATATTTTGATAAAATCTGAGAGATTTCTGTCCCTCCACTGACAGCTACGCAACTACCACTGTGACGCTTCAAAAAGTTCATAAAGATATCGTTAAACTAATCCATTTGAATTGAGTGGTTTAGTCAAAATTTTCTGAAGACACTCGATCGATTTTTATGATGAACAGATTGAATTTAGGCTTTTATTCACATTTAAACATTCATGGTAAACAGAAGCTCAAGCATGTTTGCTTGACGTGCGAGAACCAATGAGGTTCATTCTCGTGTTACACATCATGTTTGAGCTTCAACAAGAACCAATGAGATTCATTCTCGTGTTACGCATCATGTTTGAGCTTCAAGAAGAACCAATGAGGTTCATTCTCGCGTTACGCATCATGTTTGAGCTTCAACAAGAACCAATGAGATTCATTCTCGTGTTACGCATCATGTTTGAGCTTCAAGAAGAACCAATGAGGTTCATTCTCGCGTTACGCATCATGTTTGAGCTTCAACAAGAACCAATGAGTTTCATTCTCGCGTTACGCATCATGTTTGAGCTTCAACAAGAACCAATGAGGTTCATTCTCGCGTTACGCATCACGTTTGAGCTTAAGCAAGAACCAATGAGGTTTATTCTTGTGTTACGCATCACGTTTGAGCTTCAGGAAGAACCAATGAGGTTCATTCTTGTGTTACGCATCACGTTTGAGCTTCAGCACGAACCAATGAGGTTCATTCTCGTGTTACGCATCATGTTTGAGCTTCAGCAAGAACCAATGAGGTTTATTCTTGTGTTACGCATCACGTTTGAGCTTCAACAAGAACCAATGAGGTTCATTCTCGTGTTACGCATCATGTTTGAGCTTCAGCAAGAACCAATGAGGTTCCTTCTTGTGTTACGCATCATGTTTGAGCTTCAACAAGAACCAATGAGATTCATTCTTGTGTTACGCATCACGTTTGAGCTTCAGCAAGAACCAATGAGGTTTATTCTTGTGTTACGCATCACGTTTGAGCTTCAACAAGAACCAATGAGGTTCCTTCTTGTGTTACGCATCATGTTTGAGCTTCAACAAGAACCAATGAGATTCATTCTTGTGTTACGCATCACGTTTGAGCTTCAGCAAGAACCAATGAGGTTCATTCTTGTGTTACGCATCATGTTTGAGCTTCAACAAGAACCAATGCGATTCATTCTTGTGTTACGCATCACGTTTGAGCTTCAGCAAGAACCAATGAGGTTCATTCTTGTGTTACGCATCACGTTTGAGCTTCAGCAAGAACCAATGAGGTTCATTCTTGTGTTACGCATCACGTTTGAGCTTCAGCACGAACCAATGAGGTTCATTCTCGTGTTACGCATCATGTTTGAGCTTCAGCAAGAACCAATGAGGTTTATTCTTGTGTTACGCATCACGTTTGAGCTTCAACAAGAACCAATGAGGTTCCTTCTTGTGTTACGCATCATGTTTGAGCTTCAACAAGAACCAATGAGATTCATTCTTGTGTTACGCATCACGTTTGAGCTTCAGCAAGAACCAATGAGGTTCATTCTTGTGTTACGCATCACGTTTGAGCTTCAGCACGAACCAATGAGGTTCATTCTCGTGTTACGCATCACGTTTGAGCTTCAGCACGAACCAATGAGGTTCATTCTCATGTTACGCATCATGTTTGAGCTTCAGCAAGAACCAATGAGGTTTATTCTTGTGTTACGCATCATGTTTGAGCTTCAAGAACCAATGAGGTTCATTCTTGTGTTACGCAGCACGTTTAAGCTTCAGAAGAACCATTGAGGTTTGTTATTTTACGATCTCTTTATGAACTTTTTGAAGCGTTAAAGTGGTACTTGCTTAGCTGTCAATAGAGAGTACAGAGGTGAGTAAATGTCGACAGATTTTTGGGTGAACTATCCCTTTAAGGGCTTTGAAATAACTAGTTAATGCATATAGTTTCATATAGATGCTCTGACAAATACTTGTGCTGTCGAAAACATTTGAGATGTGGTGTTTTCCTCACATCTCGCAAGTATATTCTCCATTCTCCAATTAGATCCCCCCCAAAATCAGCCTCAAAACAAACAACAACAAAAACACCTCACTGGAAACTTGTTGCCACCAACACGTCTTGTTTAGCCTCAAAGGAAGTCAACATAAAATCCAAACTCTGACTCAGTTTACTTTATTAATTCCTGTTCCTGGTCTTGTTGTTGATGATTCATCAGCGTTCATTATTCTAAAGAAAAGTCTTCATCAAAATGCAATAAACCATTCTGGCTTGTAACGCCCACTTATCATGATCCAAACAATTCTCAACACATAATACATTTTCTTCCAGTCTAAGCAGTTTAATTCGCCTTTAAACTGGAATTTGTTCTGGTGTCTGTAAGCACTGGAGGAGGCAGCTCAGAAATGAGCTCTGGATGACCTGTGTCAGAATCTCTCTCTGGCTCATGCTCGGCCCACACACGGGTGATGTCTGAGTCACTAACAGCTGGAATTAGAACTGTTTCTCCCATCACTCAACATCGAGAGAGCGAGACCGGAGAGAACGACAGCTCTGACAGCTAAACACACACCTCAGGGCAACAAGAACAAACTTGGAATAAATCTCAAAAACAATTACAGTCAGATTACACATCAACCTAAGACACACACACCACACAGTCAAACCTATGTGTATTTTTAGGAAATATTAGCAACTTTTTTTGCCATCATACATTTCCACTAAACAGCCCAAATAATCTGCAATAGTTTCATATAGCTTTTGGGAAATCTGAGGGAATTTTTTGGTCAAATTTGCACTAAAACTGTGACATAGTCATTCAACAACTGACTAGTTGATTTGTGTGTTAACTCAAGTGTTTAAGCCAGTTGTTCAGAAGTTCAAGGACATGAATTTAGGGATACAGCTTCAGCTTTAACATTGTCTGACGGTTCAGCTAATGGTTTAGCAGTAACTAGACGGTCAACAGCAGGTTCAAATGCAGGTTGTATTTTAATTATTTTAATTTATATATAAATAATAATTAACAGAGGACACACACACATATATTATGTAAACACAAACTTTTATTTTGGATGCGATTAATCACGATTAATCTTTTGACAGCCCTAATTTTAATGTATTGCCATATCAGCAGTACGTAAAACTATGTGAAAAGATGCGTCTCTAAATTCATCTCCTTTTGACAAAGTAGCAAATTCTGTTGTGAATAATATTCCTGTTATTATAAATAATCCAGACTTCTCTTTTATTTTGTAAAGAGTTATAAAAAAAAAGTTATTTTGCCTATTTATTTGTTCAAAATCTTCCAGGATTCTTTGATGAATAGAACGTTCAGAAGAACAACATTTATTTAAAACACTTTTGATGTGTTCGTTTATTTTTTTAGACACTTTTTATTTATTTTTCACTTTTGATGACGTAATGCATTATTATTATTATTTAAAAATCGTACTTACCCCAAACTTCAAAACAGTATTGTATCATGATTGTATAACTAGACAAGAGAGTACATTGACATGCTTTATGTTATATATTATAATTATAACATTTTAGTTTAGGATGAAGTACTGCATCTGAAAAATGATATAGACATATTTAAAAAAAGATTTTTAGCCTGATACGAATTATAAAACAAAACTTAAAATGAAATTAGAAAAAAAAAAAAACCTCAAAATATTAATAAACACGATAATAGTATATTGATTATACTAAATTTGCACTAGATTAAAAAAAAATGAATGTAATGATGGTCTTGAGTGCCATCTTTCTATTTTGTTGCTATCATATAAACTGCAAAAAATGTGAGTTGCAAAAAAATAATAATAATAATACATTTTTGCTAGTACATTTTCCAAACAATTAAAGAAACTGCAAATAACGGACCCTTTTCACAGATTGCGATGGCGCGTTTTAACGGTCATCAACATCATAAATCCTGCAAAGTTTTTTGTATTTTCATTTTTTTTTATGTATGTACATTTATAACACTAATACTTTGTATTATATTACTTTTGAATATATAAACAAGTTACCACTGCTGTGAGAGCGTCTATGAGAGTGATGGTAAAAATGAACATCTTTCTCTCTTTTCACTTCCGTTATCAATCTCACTCTATTTTTCCCCTCTTTTTGAAAGTTGTGAAATCACTATTGTGGAGATTTCTTTTGCCATTTGAGCAAATTGACACACAAAAAAATATATTTAATGTATACTCTCATTCACCGCTATAAAAGTTTTCAGCTTTCCTATAGCTCAAACAGTAGAGCATGGCGCTAGCAACGCCAAGGTCATAGGTTCGATTCCCAGGGAAAGCAAGAATTGACAAAATGTAAAATGTGTACTTTGAATGCAATGTAAGTCGCTTTGGATAAAAGCGTCTGCCAAATGCATAAATGTAAATGTAAATGTAAAAGTTAACCCAAACTATGACGACTTCCGCTTATGAGAAACCCGGAAATGTGAAAAATTCTGAAGTAGAAAGAATTAAATAGTATTTTCTATACTGCTTCTATAATATTTTCTATATTTGTTTTATTTACTACAAAAAATCAGGTTACACCTCAATCAGGCGTTTTTGCACGGCATTTGTAGGGACGTTCCAAACGAAAGTTAACGACTAACTCTCCTCACCAAGGGCCCTTCCTCAAGACTGTTAGTAAAGGGAACATATGAGGGTCACTGCTAGGAAGTAAATGAATCGTTTATGGTCATGTGACCCAGGGTGGCGAATCCTCACGATTCATCTTAAATTTAGATATGGCGGGAGAATTGGGGCTAACATAAAAAAGAATAATTAAGTTATTTCTTATAAAGTTAAGAGCAGTTCGGACACACACACACACACACAGCATATTTGAAACATTTCCGTATAAAATGTACATTTATTTGTATATCAAATTAACAGCAATAATGAGATATTCCTGTTGTCGCTGCCTAGCTTTGTCATAGTAACATTTCAGGTGAAGATAATGAGGAAATTCTGTGGTCTTTCACTGCTCCCTTCGCCAAGTGCGTTCCAAACGGCTTCATTGATACACACATGCCCTGCTCACTCCAAAGTGCCCACTTCAAGGGCTCTGCCTTTCAGAGTTTGTAGGGCATCGAGATGCTCATCCAATTGGAATTTGCTCAATGTAGCAAGTTAAAATGTAACAAGTTGAAATTGTTTCCTAGCTTTGTTCAGGTAATTCCGACACCGTTTTTTTTTTCAGGTCACCCAAGCGTGTTTTTTCCCCCTGTAGACACTGGGGTGAGTCAGTGGGTCGTGTCTGTGCTCGTCTCGTCTCATTGACTGCGGTGTCCTTTAGATAAATGAACAGACGTATGGCCGCTTGTGTGCTCTGGTCAATGGAGTCAGTGACCGGAATAATAAACACACACACACACACACACACACTTACTAACCTATGCAAGTTATAAAGCATTTACTTAAAAATAATAAAAAGATTTAGATTTCATATCAACTCCTACTAGAGTAGAATTTCAGGAGTATAGGAGTTCACTATAGAAGGTTTGCATTGACTTTCCTCAGCCGGACTGAGTGGCAAAGAGATACTGCATGAATGGAGTTAAAAGGAGAAACTGCGAGTAAAACAAACGATTATCAGTTTAAACTAAAGGTTGGACTCGATATAGTGTTCCTTACAACTCACCCAAGAATCAATGTTTCCTGACATTTAAATGAGCCTGATTTTGATGCCGGGGAAATACATGAAGCAAATTTGCTTCTGAACGCTTTATATAAATACAATATAGGTAATAAATCTGTGGTATCACTTATATCAATGTTATATATATCGTATATAAATCGTCCAGCTCTAAAACATACACCGATCAGGCATAACATTATGACCGGTGAGGTGAATAACACTGATTATCTCTTCATCAGCTGTTAGTGGGTGGGATATATTAGGCAGCAAGTGAACATTTTGTCCTCAAAGTGTTAGAAGCAGGAACAATGGGCAAGCGTAAGGATTTGAGCGAGTTTGACAAGGGCCAGATTGTGATGGCTAGACGACTGGGTCAGAGCATCTCCAAAACTGCAGCTCTTGTGGGGTTTTCCCGGTCTGAAGTGGTCAGTCTCTATCAAAAGTGAAGGACCAGTGGAGAACCGGCCACAGGGTCATGGGCGGCCGAGGCTCATTGATGCACGTGGGGAGCGAAGGCTGGCCCGTGTGGTCCGATCAAACAGACGAGCTACTGGAGCTCAGATTGCTGTGATAGAGGTTCTGATAGAAAGGTGTCAGAACACACAGAGCATCTCAGTTTGTTGGGTACGGGGCGGCATAGCCGCTGACCAGTCAGGGTGCCCATGCTGACCCCTGTGTCGGTGTGTATAGTGTTTGTCAGTGTTTATTTAAAAACCTCCAATTATGCAGAATATAAGATGGTAAACATTGAATTAAAGGTCCCGTTTTTCGTGTTTTTTTGAAGCTTTGATTGTGTTTACAGTGTGCAATATAACATGTGTTCATGTTTCATATGTAAAAAAACACAGTATTTTTCACACAATTGACTTATCTGTATACTGCTGTTTTCACTGTCCTCAAAACGGCTTGAGAATTTCCTCGTTCTATGAAGTCCCTCCTTCAGAAACACGTAACGAGTTCTGATTGTGCCCGCGGTTCCCGTGTTGTGATTCGACAGCAGTTTTCACGCGTTGCCCGGGAAGGTCACGCCTCTTACCATAACGGGGAGATGAACGCGCTCAAACTACAGCCCCTGAAGGCCAAACAAAGGTGATTTGACTCCGGGATGAAAATAACAGCGTCTGAACGACATGGCGACAAACGCAACCGAACCGAACCGAACCGAACGCAACACTTCCTCTTCTCCACGAGGAAGCAACAAGACCACGCCCCCTTTTTCGCGTATTCTTCTGGGCGGAGGTTAGTCGACAAACTGTTCTACTGACGTCATTAAAGCAGGATGTACAGGGATGTCGTCCAAACCGGCCGTTCGCTGTAGGCTTTGAAAGAGAACTTCTGTTAAATAAAATATCTCGCTTGGCATTGAACTTTGAGCTTTATAATTTTACAGGTATTATTTATGCTCTAACAGCAACATTACACACTAACTAAAGTTTGAAAAATGGGATCACGAAAAACAGGACCTTTAATGACTTGTCAATACAATATATTTAACAATACAATATAAAGGGTATAATTTTACCCCAAAATTCAGCATATTAAGACAAAATGATAACTGCAAATCCACGTTTCGCTGCCTGGAGTCCAGTTGTTTCTGTGTTTTGTGATTTTTTCGCGGCATTCACGCTGAAAACCGGTGCTGCCACTCAGTCTTTTTGCCACTCAGTGGGCGTAACTGCAGTCACTCCGGCCGACCGTGACATCACGCGCATACCCCCTATGGCTGCGTCCCAATGCAGAGTCTGCATCCTTCCAAGGAGGAGGACTCCAAAAGGTCACACTTTTTTTTGTTATTATTACATTTTGTAATAATTAGACATTCAAGTAAGTTGAAACCATAGACCGTAAAAAAATATGGACATAAGCGTCACCCATAGGATTCTGAAGAGCAGTTTTGAAGCGTAAAGTATCGAGCTGGCCGTCGCCATCTTGGCAGCGTGTCACTCCCGGATAACAGAAAATGGGCAAAGAGGCGGGACGAGGGCGGAGCTGAAGTGACACGATGACTAACATACAGAAGATAAATGGCTGTCCACCTGTCACTCAAAGTGGCTTCGCCCTTAATTATGCCGAACTTTAAATGGGGGGTGAAATGTGGTTTCATGCATACTGAGCTCTTTACACTGTTAAAGACTTCTAATCCATTCTAATACATGGAGAGGTGGGGTTTAGGAGCTATACTGGGACCGGCCACCGGGGGGTGATCGAGGCGCGGAGGCTTCAGTTTCTGAGAGGAGAACTACAGGCTTGGTTTTACAGTACATACCATAGAGACGTCCTGCTTTAGTCATCGTTGCTGCTTCTCCTGTTCAATTTCTGCCTCTAGATCTGATTCTGGATCATATATGTATGGCTAAATCCGATTGATCTCCATGGTTTATTTAGGATAACGCTTTTTCCACATTTAAGGATGTCACAGCTTTCTCAGCTCTCAACGCAATAGCTGGGCGCTCGTGATTCTTTAGCTCCGCCCACACGATACGCCTCCAGCCGCTCATTTTTTCCGGAAAAACTCGGTACAGCGTATCTTTCTTTTATAAATATAATAAAACTAAAGACTTTTCGGAGATATGAAGGATGCAGTACTACTCTATAGGCACTCAAGATTGACTGAAACTGAGTGTTTCACCCCCCCTTTAAGGCTTTATATAATGTAAACGAGTTATAAAAAAAAATTCACCCCATCGCAGTCGTCATGAAGGGCATAATTAGCCGTATAGACCAAAACTACAATTTGTACCAGGCTGTAAACATGTGTTCTTCTGCTGTAAAGTTGGGCATTTTAACATGAGCTCATTGAGATTCTGCTCCTTCTGGAGTCTGTCTCTAGTGGCCAGTCGATGAATTGCAGTTTAAGTCACTTCCCTTACATTTAAAAGTGTAAAAAAATTCCTGTCGTCACTGGTGCGGGTTATAGCGAAGGATCCATCTGTTGTATCCTTCATTGCCTGGGAAACAAAGGACGCATTTGAAGGAGCCTTCGGATTGGGACAGCCTTCGGTGCGCTGCTGTGATGCTGTGAATGCAGCCTTGGAAGAATGAAGTCTGAATTGGGATGCAGGATTTATTCTGAATGAGCCATAAGACTCACTAACTCACTAACTCCCTACCTACACGCTGAAGCAAGCTAATCTAAAACAAAAAAGATGGAGTCCTTCACCATATCCCAGTGCATTTACTTTCAATTTACGCCAAGACACACAACATTAGTCAAGAGGTATATGAGACCGGCATCTCCCCGTATGTGATCAGCGTTTAATGTAGACGAGAGCCAATCAGATCATCCCACTCAGCATGACTCCATGTGTGCAGCTGTGGAACGCACCGCTTCCCATCAGCCTGTAAGGATGTGCCTGTCACCTGTAATTGGACTCTATTTAGCATTGTTTTCTACTCTAAGAATCACCACGTTTTGCTTTCTCTCGCCATCTCAGACTGTTGCTTTTTTCCTGCTCAAATCAACAGGATAATAAATAACAATTCACGAAAAGGGTGGCATTTCAAGACAAATCTTAATATTTAGATTTTGGCTATATTTTCTTAATATTTTTCTTTTCTAGAACCGGTTCTTGTTCAGAACAAGATCAATCAGGGTAGAAAATAGCCTATTACTTATTCATTGTGATGTTTTTGAATGTAAAAATCCAGCGAATGTCATAAGTTGACCTCAGACAACAGTATAAAAAAATAAAAAATCCAGTTCGTGACCCCTTTAACAGTCAGTCTATTGTGTTGCCATCATATAAATTGCACAAAAAGACACTAAATTGCTTAAAGGGACAGTAGCAAAAATAGAAACTCTAATTATAATGGTCAAAAAGGGTGGAAAATGGTCATGAAAAACTAAACTGGACTGAAATTATAAGGCCAAAACATTAAATGCAAATGTGTAGAATACCACCCGTTTAATATCAACCTAAAATCTCTCACAACGTCTTATCGCCATTATACCATTTACATACTAGAGGTCAAAAATGAATGTGAAAAGCCATTGAAACTCAAGAGAGAGTTTGGAGAGATAATGTGTTCTATTGAGCACAGAGAATATGGATGTAAAATCTGCTGAGCCGTATGAAAATGAACATGCTCCTATCCTCCGATCATTCATTTGATATCCACTACGGCGCAGAGCGGCGGTGAGCAGCTCACTTCACATCTAAAGTGGCCGATAAGAGACTGCTGAACGTCTGCGCTCGGTTCCACCACATCAGCGCTGAAGCCAAAGACTGTTCACTGCAGATACTTGTGCTTAGCACACTCATTTACATACAACAACACAGAGAGACAAATAGAGCAAATTAAAAAAACAAATCAGGGCTAGAATGGATAAAAAGGGCCATGCGGTAATATGTTGAGCTGTGCTAAAGAGCGAGCTTGTGACATTTTCAGATCTTGCTTCCTTTGATGTCTTCACCTTATTTCTTTTCCTTTCCATATTAATAAAAAATGTGACATGTTAAACCTACACATACATTTACAGCAGTGGGGTAAACTGGCTCTACAAGAGGACGAAAACTGAACAAAATAAAACACAAATATCAATTTAGTCTACACTCACCTAAAGGATTATTAGGAACACATACTAATACTGTGTTTGACCTTCAGAACTGCCTTAATTCTACGTGGCATTGATTCAACAAGGTGCTGAAAGCATTCTTTAGAAATGTTGGCCCATATTGATAGGATAGCATCTTGCAGTTGATGGAGATTTGTGGGATGCAAATGCAGGGCACGAAGCTCCCGTTCCACCACATCCCAAAGATCAGGGTTTTTCCTACATTGAAATTTTTTTGGCGGCCGATATAAGGAATAAACGGGAAACAAATCCTATCCGGTTATGAAGTGTTTTCTGTGTGTTGACATCTTTCGCAATGTTCTAACAGACGGGATTCACACACAACACGTCTGCTAAAGTCAGATTCGCCACCTAATGACTCCTTTGAACCGAATCATTTTAACGACTGGTTAGAACAACTGATCAGTCCAACACTGAACTTATGAATCAGTTTAATAATTTACTCAGAACACCTGAAATGAGAACACAAGTGTGCTTACCCACTTTAGCAAGAGTGGATAGTAAGAATTAGCTTTAATCATCCACAGTCTTTTTAGCTTATTTATTTGGACAATGTGTAGTAAAAAAAATAGCCTAAAATCATTTAGTTTAGACTGGAGTGAGGTGAACCCAGAACAAAGTTGAACCCAGAACAAAAATGTATTGTCAGTATTGCACTTGCAGATCACGTGGGTAGGGTACTTTTTTACTGTGCGTTTGTGTGTGTGTGTGTGTGTGTGTGTATGGATGACCATGTCTGTCAGCCACCACCGAAGACCATTTTTGACCCAGGAAAAACCCTGAAAGATGCTCTATTGGGTTGAGATCTGGTGACTGTGGGGGCCACTTTAGTTCAGTGAACTCATTGTCATGTTCAAGAAACCATTTTGAAATGATTCGAGCTTTGTGACGGTGCATTATCCTGCTGGAAGTAGCCATCAGAGGATGGGGACATGGTGGTCATAAAGGGATGGACATGGTCAGAAACAATGCTCAGGTAGGCCGTGGCATTTAAACCATGCCCAATTGGCACTAAGGGGCCTAAAGTGTGCCAAGAAAACATCCCCCACACCATTACACCACCACCACCAGCCTGCACAGTGGTAACAAGGCATGATGGATCCATGTTCTCATTCTGTTTACGCCAAATTCTGACTCTACCATCTGAATGTCTCAACAGAAATCAAGACTCATTAGACCAGGCAACATTTTTCCAGTCTTCAACTGTCCAATTTTGGTGAGGGGCTATGTGTTTTTCAGACGGGCTACCAAAACGTATCACCGGCCTGCCGACGGGCTTTCTTAAATAGTGAAATAACATTCCTTTCTTGCGCGCGTGCATGTGTGTGTGTGTGTACGGTTTGCGGTTATATTCACTGATCTGGCGGGCCAAGTAATACAAAAATAACATTCCAATAAAACGCGGGTGGATGAGAGATGAATCATTGTGATTGTTTGATAAAGATATTTTGCGAGCCCTGTGAGCGTTTCCCCAGACGCTTTCAAAACAATCCCCACATGTCCTGAGGGGAGCTGAAGCTCATTAAATATGCAAATCTTATCCAATCCTAGCCGTGGGCGTTTACCTCCGTCTTCAGTCTTCAGTGCGGCACGCCCATCAAAACCGAGTGTTTTTCAGAGAGCCTCAAAACCATGCCAGAAAATAGCCTATTACTTATTCATTATGATGTTTTTTTAATGTAAAAACCACGCAAACATAAGTTGACAACAGTATAATAATAATTTTTTTTAAAAGCCAGTTCATGACACCTAGGCTACAGGAAAATAGGCTACGGCCATAACTATTCATTAGCTTGGAGCAGCTCAGGTTGATTTTCTTAGGTTTTGATCATTATTAACCAAGAGACTAAAGAAAATCTTCCTGAACTGTTTTTTATCTGACAGAAATCCAAGGATTAGTTCATAAAATTATATTTAATACTAAATCCAATATGACAACAGGATTGAGATCCTCAGGCAAAGTTGTTCAGCATGTGAAGGCCAATTAATATGAATGACTTTGTCTGAGTGAAAGACTCAATAGACATTCTTATACATCAGAAACACATTAGCGCCAAGCCTCTGGGATAAAAGACAAAAATGCCCACTAAGTTTCACAATGGCCACTGTTAAACTTGTCTGAAATATGATTGGCTGACATGAAAACACACGAGAAGAGTAACATACCAAATCCATTTCAACTGGAGAGATCAATAAAGGCAAGAGGGCCAATAAAGCGACTAGACAAGAAAGATATAAAAGATGTGGAAATGGAGGAAAGATGGATGAGACAGAGAAAGTAGCATGAGTGGTGGACGTCTTTAAACCAGATAAAAATGCAGCGAGACAGAAATAGATGGATTGACGCAAAGCCAGATGGAAAGAGAGACAGAAAAGAGAAAATAAGAGAAAACATGATCTTTTTCCTCGAGATTTGTATTCCCATCCTGACAGATCTCACGAAAGGATCATGTGTAATGTAGTTCTTCATTACGGATTTGGCAATTAAACCCTTATTTATAAAATATATATAATACTTATAGTTGATGTCAAATTGAATTGTGGTTTTTCAACAGAAGCATACACCGATCAGGCATAAGATTATGACCTAATATTGTGTTGGTCCCCCTTTTGCTGCCAAAACAGCCCTGACCCGTCGAGGCATGGACTCCACTAGACCCCTGAAGGTGTGCTGTGGTATCTGGCACCAAGATGTTAGCAGTAAATCATTTAAGTCCTTTAAGTTGCGAGGTGGGGCCTCCATGGATCGGACTTGTTTGTTCAGCACATCCCACAGATGCTCGATTGGATTGAGATCTGGGGAATTTGGAGGCCAAGTCAACGCCTCAAACTCGTTGTTGTGCTCCTCAAACCATTCCTGAAGCATTTGTGCTTTCTGGCGGCGCATTATCTGCTGAAAGAGCCACAGCCACCAGGGAATACCGTTTCCATGAAAGGCTGGACATGGTCTCAACAATGCTTTGGTAGGTGGTACGTGTCAAAGTAACATCCACATGGATGGAGGACCCAAGGTGTCCCAGCAGAACATTGCCCAAAGCATCACACTTCTTGAGCAATTTGAGCTCCAGTAGCTCGTCTGTTTGATCGGACCACACAGGCCAGCCTTCGCTCCCCACATGCATCAATGAGCCTCGGCCGCCCATGACCCTGTCGCCGGTTCTCCACTGGTCCTTCCTCTGAGCACTTTTGATAGAGACTGACCACTGCAGACCGGGAAAACCCCACAAGAGCTGCAGTTTTGGAGATGCTCTGACCCAGTCGTCTAGCCATCACAATCTAGCCCTTGTCAAACTCTCTCAAATCCTTACGCTTGCCCATTTTTCCTGCTTCTAACACATCAACTCTGAGGACAAAATGTTCACTTGCTGCCTAATATATCCCACCCACTAACAGGGGCCGTGATGAAGAGATAATCAGTGTTATTCACTTCGCTGGTCATAATGTTATGCCTGATCAGTGTATATCACCAAATAACACTCTTTTAGAGCTCATCTTGCTATTAAGTATCAATGTCTTTTGAATGGGACTTTTACTTTCCTACATTCTTATCAATCCTTCCCCCAGACAACTGACAGATTCTCTTGATGTAGTTGGAAAAAACCACCCAGAAATCTCCTTGAGCAGAAAGTAGAACACACGGATCTGATGATAGTGCTTAATATAACAGGAGGCCAAACACAAGGTCAGTCTCTCGTGATGTTATTTCATCAGTCACATCGTTCGCTGCTGAATAGCAGGGTATTTTTGAGCAGGAATAGGGAAGGCGGAATGCTTTTAACATCTATCTGGACTGTGAATTGTAAAACAAATATCTAGAGAACAGAATATCAGAGAGATCAGCTGGTGGGCTCTTCTGCCTCGAGGCTAGTAAGAAACCACCTAGCAATGCTGCAGAATTGAATCTTCACAGAGTGACACACAGAAACAGAACAGGAAGACGGATAAATAAATAGATGGACAGATAGAAGGAGGTTCAGTTTGAGGAACGTGACGACCTAAAGACCTGGAGAGTTACTGAGAGAGCTGCTTGCCTAAATAGACACATAACCTTGGGGGTGTAACGGTACATGTATTCATCCTGAATGTCACAGTACGGACGTCACAAATCGGTGCATACAGTGAGACGACGAATACACTGAGTCACAGGTAGGGCTGTGCAATTAATCGAATTTCGATTTCGATTTTGCCTCCCAACGATCACCAAAATAGTACAATCGAGAAAAAACGATTATTTTGCCATGTTCAGTTTTGCAAGAACACTCTTATTTTGTCTTGCGTTCTGAATGAAACGCGCACGCGCTCATCCGCCCCTCCCGAAGCCACAAATCTCTCAGGTCGTGAGTCTCGTGTGCATATCATCCGCTGGAATTTAAAAACTCGGCGCGAGTAAAGATGGCAGAAGGAGGGCAGTTACAGCAGCGTTTGGTGAGCAAAAAAGGCAAAACCAACTCCGTTGTCTGGGAACAGTTCGGCTTCGAGGAATCAGACGACGAGCAGAAACATGCTACGTGCAAGATTTGAGAGAGAGGCACACGCGGATCACAGCGCGCAAATATTGAGTTCTCTTTCAAGTCTTGCTCTTGAACGGACAAACTCACACAAAACGTATGTCAACATGTCCATCTTGATGAGTATCCTAGCAGACATAGTCTGTATATGCCTTAAGTGAACTTTATACAGTCGATAAAGACGAAGACAAGGACATCATTCACTGCACTTGATTGAATAGCTTTTGTAAGTTTAATAGGATTAATCTTTAATTTATGCACTCAAATATGCAATGTTATTTTACATTTGATACATTTCTGTACCTGAAAACTAATGTTAGACATACCTGAAAAGCATATCTAGCCGAACCAAATTGTTTATCTTATTTATTTGTGGTTATCATTTTTACGTGAATACTTTTATACTTTAATTTGAATATATGTTATATTATTTATTTTAATAGTTCAAAAAGTACAACAAATGTTACTATTTCAATTGAATTGTTGAAAGGTGTATTTTTAATAAATACAACACATTCCCAAAGTCATGTGAAATAATCGTGTTACATAATCGTGATTTCAATATTGACCAAAATAATCGTGATTATGATTTTTTCCATAATCGAGCAGCCCTAGTCACAGGCGATCCACACTACAATCCAGAAGGGGGCGCTCATGGTAGTACAACATTGTTTGCTAACCGCCACAACTTGAAGAGCAGAGGAAGAGAGGATCTATGCACCAACCCAAAACAAGAGTTCAGATGACACACAAGAGCTTGCCTGTAGCCTATACGTGGAGTTTTCATTCATTTCTGTGACGCACTCCACAAAAGCACAATGTTTTGTTTTTTGAATGATGTCTTACTCTTATCTGTATGTGCTCAATACACTAAAGGAGGCTGGACTGTACCAGCTACCTCAGGGGGACTAAATGCCGCTAGGTGGGACAAACTGTAATTTGCACTACTGTGTTCAAAATAAACAAAAAAAAAAACCTAGCACTGGGGATTTGTTGCGTTTTCCTGTTGAATCGAATCGTGACCCCAAAACTGAGGTACGTACCGAACCGTGACTTCTGTGTATCGTTAAACTACAGCAATGCAGTGTTTACCAATGATTACCTAGATTCTGGCGGCCTGACATAGTCTAATCTGTGCCGCGAGTTTCATAATGAACCGAAAATATTAAAAAATGTATTATAATATCATAAAAGGTCTCGAAGGTTGATTTGCACCACTGCAATGGCAAAGTATCTGTCAAATGAACTAAAATTAAGCGCGATATGGCTTTGTGTCCTTATTTAATCGTGAAAGGAAATGGTGGTCCAGTGGGTTAAACCATGGAACTGATACACAGAAGGTTGCTGGTTCGATCCCAGCGGTCACCACCAGTGTGTCCTTGAGCAAGGCACTTTACTCCATGTTGCTCCAGGGGGATTGTCCCTGTAATAAGAATACTGTAAGACGTTTTGGAAAAAAGCGTCTGCCAAATGCATAAATGTTCATGTAAAAGACTGCGATTTAATTAGTAAATAAGTATAAAGTCTGTTTGCGTTGCATATTTCAAAATGAAATGTGCACTTTGCTCACACGATCAGCTTTTGATCTGGTGTGTGCCCGCGTCTGAATGCAGTGAACTCCATCTCTGCACATGCAGTGAAGGCTGATTTATACTTCTGTGTCGAACCTACGTCGTAGCTAAGTCGTAGGCTGTGTGTAGCATGCCGAGCCTATGGTGTAGCCTGACGTGCACCTCAAAATGCGTCAATTCTACATGGACCTAAATCGCTGTGATTGGACTGCTAGAACCCCTCCCTCAGGTAAAAAGAAAATCTGCCATAGCGTCACATTTCCTCTTATGCATTTGGATTATAATTTATCTGTTCTTTGATGTTTAACAACTCAAGCTGCAATAAAAGTCATTGTCTATTTGCCACCATCACTGCTGCTGCTTCTCCGACAACGTACACAACAAGCGGCTTCTTCTTTTTACATTCATGCATCTGGCAGACGCTTTTATCCAAAGCGAATTACATTGCATTCATGGTACACATTTACATTTTGTCAGTTCTTGCTTTCCCTGGGATTCGAACCCATGACCATGGAGTTGCTAGCGCCACGCTCTATTGTTTGAGCTATAGGATATTGTTCTCCTCCACCTTTTGCCTTGATACTGTAGGTTACACCATCAACATGCCTGCGGACACTGCCTACTAGCGGTCTGTATGTGTAATTGCATATCGACGCAGAAGTATAAAAAAAAACCGATGCCTACGGTGTAGGTCAGATGCAGAAATATAATTCAGCCTTGAGTTTAGTGTGAATTTGGGAACATATCGGACACAAGCATTATTTTCACGTTTGCATAATTTTCAAAATGTTTGTAGTAAGATGAAACACAATGAAATTGTCTTGATAACTTCGGAAATTAGGCAGTGGATTTAAAGGTCCCAGCATGCTTTGCATAGGACTGGATAAGGATTTTCCATTTTCAATTTTTCAATTAAAAATTCTATTTTTTTTTGAGTGTCATAGGAATAATAATATAAAATTATTCCTAAAACACCAGTGTGAATGTAATGTAGACTGAGACACAATATCACAACTAAAACGAGTGTTGATTAGGGCTGCAGGATTATGTCAAAAATCATAATTGTCGATTATTCCCTTGAATTTGCGATTATAAATTACGATTATTCTATAGCATTAAGCCTCAAAAGTAAAATATACATTGGTTTGGTTTCTTTAAATTAAAAAAATATGCATGGTATTATAATGTTATACTAAAAATAAAAACAGTGGGGGAAAAATTAACATAACCTGTTGAAAGAAACACATCTTAAGTACACAATAATATAAGTGGACTTTTTTTGTTGTTGTAATTGCGATTACATTTTATTGAACGATTACATAATTGTGGCATCCGTAATTGTAATCACGATTACTAACTCGATTAATTGTCCAGCCCCAGTGTTGATTCCCCTTTAAAATTCTGGCACAATTCACTTTCAATATGCACACTGAACATGGGTTGGAGCTCTTAGTTTTGAACTCTCAAAGTGCACCGGATTGATGAATTTAACTTTAAAATGTACAAAATTTACATTTTACACCCCAGAGGGACCGAGGTCCACTCCCCACAGTCTCACAAAACCCTGTGGGAAACACTGACCTGTCAGTCCCTTTGGATAGAAAAGAGGGAACTAGACCAAGATATTACAATAAAAAGGGTTTTTCTACCATTCACTCTTAAAAATAAACGTTCGTTTTTGGCATTGATAGTTACATGAAGAACCTTTGACATACACGGAAACTTTCAAATGCACAATAGATTATTTAGAATATAAAATGTTCTTCACACTAACAAAACAATGGTTCCTTTTTAGAACAGTTCACTTAAAGGTTCTTTACGGAACCGAAAATGGTTTCTGAGACCGGTTGGTTCTGAGACTGAGAATGGTTAAGAGAGTTCAACCCTTTTTATACTATTTTACTTAATAATATGATGCATTTCTAAATGATTTTCTAAATGACAGGTGAGAAAAACTATCTAGGTACAGACTTTTTCAGCTCTAGTATATATTCTTAAATATATTCATATTTTTATTCAGCAAGGATGCATTAAACCAATCAAAGGTGACATTTATAACGTTATAACATATTTCTACTTCAAATAAATGCTGTTCTTTTGAACTTTCTATATTCATCAAAGAATACGGTTTCCACAAAAATATGACGCAGCACACCTGTTTTCAATATTGATAATTAAAAAAAAGAAATGTTTCTTGAGCAGCTGATGAATTATGCACAGTAAGACCAAACACATTTAGTAAACAGGGTCAATTTTGATTTCATGAAGACTTTCAGGGTTTGTTTGTTCTCTCACAGCTAGGAATTTAAAAGAGAGCGTCAGCCTTTCTGTGGGAAAATGTTCCATACAGATGACTCGAGAAGTTTGTACTGTACGGAGACGCTGAGTGTGTGATCCGGCTTGCTCAATTAATCCCAGTAAAGTCGAGCACAGCAATCTGATATGGACATTATTACAAAACTCATCCTACATCCTTCAACTAATCCCAAAGATGATCCTTATCCACGGAGAAGGTTTCTGCGCTGATAAATATCCAAACTAAGGGCCTAATTAAACAACCGTGAACAAAGGTGAAATAGAGGAGAACAGGAACGTGCAGCCGCTGAGATGCTGTTCAAAATAAATCTGTCTAAGCCTTAAAAGAAAATGGGTCTAACTAACTGAAATAAGACAAATGTTTGGTGGCTTGAAGCACAATATTTGCATGATCTGAAGAATATGCATGATTGCCCATGCATTTTGCATGATAATGTGTTAAAGCTACACTGTGTGATATTTTCCCCCATCTAGCGGTGAAAAGGTATATGACCATCCAGTGAATTTTAGTTTCTGTTCCTCTCAATTCCGATTTCGTTTCAACTCCTACGGTGGCCGATTTAGTCCAAGATTAACATGGCTTCCAGTTCGACCTCGTCCACATTGGACACGGTGCCTGTGGGATATTCTGTGCGCAGTGGGATGGTTGGAACTCTACTGGCCTAATAATTCGGCTAGAAAGAACTGCAGCTAATCCAGAGTGAACTTTGATGATAGTAATGTTTATTCAGTCATCCAATTGCAAGGCATAAACAGGTTTGCGTGGATATGTACATAGATGTGGTTTCTGTGAGAGAACAAATAATGGTAAATATACATACACAGTTAAGAACTGTATAACTATACTTATAAGTTACATTTGTATAATGTAACCGTAAACCAGAGCTTATTGTACCATATATAGGCGCTAAATGCAGCTGCATTAAAAGGAGCGGAGCTGCCGCTGCTGCTGCTAACAAGCGGTGTCCGGTTACAAAAGTGTGTGCGCCGCTTTAACGTTACCACTGCAGTGCGCTCTGTATAACAATTGTTAATATGCCGATCAGACCTGATACATATTTCCATCAACATACATTACAAGCAAATATTTTATATAAACGAATAAACATTGTTGATAACAAAATAACTGAATGATTATTCAAATAGGTGAGCATTACGCTATTGTATGTTGACACAAAAATACTTTCTTAAAAAACTTTAAGAAAAATCTTATACGTCAATGCAAGTAAAAGTTATGAAGTTAGTTTAGTTGATATATAGAGAGAATTGAACATTTATGCTCACATGTAATTTTTTTATAGATTTAGTTATTGAATTTAAAGCTTATTTGTATGACCTTTATATAGGCTATTTATTTTAATATGAACAAAATGCATATTAATGATTGATTTACTAAAATTATACATGTGTAATTGATTAAGGGTATAATAATTACATAAATTATTTTTAAATAATTCAAAATTATTATTATTATAAATAAGCATTGTTAAAAGCCAGACGCGTTAGTCTTTAAAAACCATTAGCTATGTAGTGACCTTTCATTTGGATAGAAACAGAGGGAGTGACTTTATTGCATCAGAGGTGTGTCACTTTGCTCACAGCTGATTGGTCCAATTTCAGTTTGAGATCTTATCCAGAACATAACCTGCCCTGGAGCAGGTTAGCTGTGGAGCGTAAGTTACTATGGAGATGAACACTGCTAAAAGCCAAACCACTTTAATGGTACCTTAAACCCAGGATTTGCACAAACTAAGCTTAAACATATCTGGCAAGCCAGCTAAACCGGCTTCATGGTATAGGCCCCAGGACTATATGTTTTGTTTTTGTTTTTTGGTCCGGACCAAACGAACCAAATGAACCGAACTACAAGTGTGAACGCACCCTTAAACAGTGACGCGCTGCAGCACGTTCCAAACGTTGTTTAAGCGGCTTATACCGGTATTGCGGTATCATCAAAATTTATATCATAACAAATATAAAAACCTGTATACCGCCCAGCACTAACTTCAAGCCTCTGATTCACTTTATTTCAGTTATCAGGCAGAAGCGAGGGTTAGCAACAGTGTGTCCAAAACTTTGCAAATAACCTTAAAGCAGAGCGTCAGCTCCCTAAAATGAGGTAAAAGTCTAAGAAGCGAGTGGCCACCCGTTTTTCTCTTTTCATCTGCAGATGAAAGAAGGATTCTGGGATAACCACAGTTTCTGAAAACGTCCTTTCAAACTCAGCGCTTTGAAGAAGAGGGTGAATTAAGCAGATGAATAACAGTGCCGTGCAGCGATTTCCACTGTTTATTTAAACACATGTGAGAAGATGAGAGTCTTCTGGAAATGTCAAATTATGGATCAAGACAATCTGCATAAGTAAGCCCAGGAACACAGAGAAGGCTTATCAAAAGACATTATAAAAGCAACATTCTGCCTTATAGCAGCTTAATGCTTGCATTAAAATTTGGCCTGTGGCTTTACGATGCATTTAGTGGTGTTTGCTAAAGCAAGTGCTACTCGTTCTTAGTGCTGTTAGGGATCTGGACGTGAATGATACCTCGAATCAAGACATATCTATAGGGACAGAATATCAGAGAGACTTGTGGGTGGGCTCTTTTGACTTTTTGCAATGGTCAAGCACCAATCATATTTTCTTCAGAAATGGTTGACATTCCCTTCAAATCAATCTCAAATCCATAGATATTTTCACAGAGATCTTCATAATCCATTTTCTAGGGAGGGATGACAATTTTGTCAGATAACAATAACCAATAATTCTTTATATTTGAAAGCCGATATATTGTCCGATAAATCTAAAATCCAAATTTTTATATAATTTTTGAGTGCCTGATTACAAAAAAGTCTCACCCTTAAATCCCAAGCAACATTTTATGTAGTCTATATGACAGGCTTTATTTTTACTTTATGAAGTGATTCCAATCATATTTCAAGCAGTACTAAGTCAAACCCATTATGGTGAACAGATCGCATCTGAGTGTCTCAGCTGAAGGAAATCATACACTATTTATTGGCTTTAATATATCGGCCAAATTTTCTTATCAGGCTGATAACGATAACATTAAAAATGAACATATATCGGAATATATATAATTTTCATTTGACAAAAACAAGGTCTTGCACCAACATTAATAATATGCATTTTCATTTTACGGCCCATAATTGATTAAAGCCAATATAAAACGTAGCTGCTTGAAAATGAAAAAATAAACCAATTGTTAAAGTAAATTTCGGCATCACAAATAAAAGAGAAAAACCTGTTGCGCACAATTTACTACATGCCGTCTGTCTTCTGGTTGATAGATCATACTTTTTTTAGCCAGTAAAAGGCCTTTTAGTATAATTGTAAAAACTTCCACCCTCAGGTCATGGTTCACGTGTCTTTTTGTTGTGAAATCTTTATTGATTTTTATCAAATGTAAGATCTTATCTGATCTTATAAATGTTAGAATAACTTTTACTGTATGTAATATAACACGTAGTAGACTAAAGCAACTTAGATTTTCCATAACTTTCTGTAAATTATTATTTTATTTTTTTAGAAATCGTTAAAATTTGGGTATCGATTATTTTTAGGAACATTTACGTGTTCATCTCTCAATAATCATTGTAATGCATTGTGTTTTGGCCCCACATTAACAACTACAGAGGGTTTATTGTAAAAATCTTACTAAGACGTATTACGAGTGCATTTGCTGCAACGTGGCACTGGACATAAAAAATTATCATTAGCAAAAAACATTTGTGCCACGTCTGGTGTCGAATTGCACCGGGTGTATGATCGGGCCCTTAAGAGTGAAAACTGATATGGATATGATTTTATTCAAGTAGTCTGCTATACTCTTACAAAGATCTCCCTGATTAACATTACAAGCAGAATTTCATCTTACTTTTTGGCCGTATACGTAAATATCAGCATCTGCACCAAATTGCATATTAACTCCTTAAGCTGCATAATATACAGTAATCATGTGTGTGCCATAAAACACATTGCCACAGCGATGAATGCTGTACTCGAGTCATCATGTGCTACTAATATGCACGCAAACGCAAACATAGATCCTGAGTGAATAGCTTTCATGTTGCGCTGTCCTATCTAGTGTACTCTGAAGCTCTGAGCAAATATCTTCATAATGAGGTCTTAACAAAGCTGTAGAGATGATGCTGTCCGCACTCTTGACATTAGTTCATTAGTGCCCACGTATAACGAGTCGATGCTGCCGTTCTTTAATGCATCCCGGTTAAAAGCGTCACCAGAGCAGGAATCTACATCGTTCTCCCTCCACAACACCGACACTTATGCTTTTTTTCCATGTTCATCTTTCTTTAGTGTTGCTGTTCGAGCATGAGGAACAATTGGAAAAGTTCCAAAGCACAAAGTCCCTCCAGCGGGAGTTCTTCTCTATATCAGTGTCAGTGTTTCTGAACTCCCTGAAACGCCTCCATTGTAGTTAAGGTTGGGAATGGTAAGAAATTTCCCGGTTCCGCCTACCGATTCCGGTTCCATTAAAATCAATAAACTACTACTAAAAAAACAGTGGTAAGGAAAAATGCACAATAATAGGGTTGGGTATTGTTTGAATTTTAACGATTTTGATTCTGCTGATCGAGTCCTAATTTAAATTCCAATAAGGTAAAAATACCTCAAATATCATTAACATTTATTCTAAGTCTTATTACAAAACATTTGTACATTCCATACTTTTAACACACTTATTTACATTTCTAATTTAAACCTAAAATACAAGTACATAGTATGTTGCTTATATAATTTATTTTTAACTTATATATTGTGTCTTTGCTATTTTGCACAATGTCTGTACATTTGTATATTGTTTTTTTTTTTTATTCTGTGTCTTGTCACTGTCATTCTGTGCACTGTGGAGCTTCTGTCACTACAATAAATTCCTAGTATGTGTAAACATACCTGGCAATAAAGCTCATTCTGATTCTGATTCTGATTTCATTGTAGCTGAATACCATGAACAAAAATCAACAGGCTACGAAGTAAAAACTTTTGCCTATGGTTTAAAAATACCATAAAAACATAGGAAAATCTGCCGTCACTTTAAGAACGGTTACACATGCGTTTACATCTTCTCTTCTCAACTGTCTTAAGACATAAACGACTGTTTATGTATATATTTTGACATTTTTTGTGTGTGTATGTGTCCGTTTGTGTGCAATGCAAAAAGACGAGGAAGAGAACTCATTATTGCGCATTTCCCAAACATGCTCCAAGCACTTGACCAATCACGACACACTGCTCCAGCCAACCAATCAGAGCACATTGTGCTTTTCAGAAGGAAGGGCTTCATACATGGGCGTTGGAATCATCGTATTTTAAGACCAATGATAGTGGACCCCCAGTCACTTTTACCATCTATATGTCTGTTTACCGACCCCTAACCAATAAACACTTTATTATTAAACTAGGGCTGGGCAAATTAACGCGTTAATGCGGGTGATTCATTTTTTCAGCTTAACGCATTGAAAATATTTAACGCAAATAACGCAGCGTCCGTTTTTATATCCATTTTTGCCTAGCGTTACATGATCACGCTCCTTATCATAAATGCCTCCAAGCGCGACAAGACACAAGAGAACGCGCTGTATGTCAATGTCCTGTCTGTGTGTGTGTGTGTGTGTGTGTGTGTGTCAGTGTCATGTCTGTGTGGCTGCATCTCATGTCAGCTAATCGAGGGACACTCTGACACACACACACACACACACACACACACACTCGACGCACAGATAGACTCGCGTCAGTTTCCTGCACACATCGAGTTCTCTTTTGCTCTTGAACAAACAATAACAACAACACAGAGAATTTTGAGTATTCTCATATTAGGAGTCTTAAATTAGTTAAATAACGTCTTAAATGAACTTAAAGAGTTGTGAGGAAATGAGATGCGCGCGTGAAATCCGCGTCATGTTCGTCAGCGGCCGTTCTTAAAGTGACAGGAGCACTGATGACGCCTGTCATTAATGTTCATCAAAGAACAACGGGAACAGAGAAAATTGTAGCTTTAATGATGATTAATCTATATTTCATTTATTATTTATGCAGTTAAGAAAGGTTTGATAACTATTACATTTCTGTATATGTCTAACAGGGAAGGCCACAGGTAAATATAACAATTATTATAATGGGTTAATGTAAAGATTGCTTCAAGTTCACTTTAATTAAAAGTTGTTTTTTAAAGCCTAATAAATGTTGAAATTGGGAGCTTTCAGTGATACTGTAATGTAACGTCATTAATGTTTCATAGAGACATTAGTATCAGTGATACTGGCCTTCATTCATAAAAAGATGCCATTACAACACATATTTAAAATATGCTGTCTTTAAATTGTTTCTACATTAATTTGGAGAGTAACTGAAATTATAACAATATCAAAATATTAAAAACTTGCGATTAATTACAGAAAATGTTTTGATTAATTAGTTAATTTTTTTAATCAATTCCTAGCACTATATTAAACACGTTAGACACTTTATTTCCACTTTTCAACTGTTTTCTTCATTTTTATGAAATAAATGATTTTCTGACCTGATATGTGATGGGAAAAGGGAGTAGAGCGAGTTCGGCAAAAGGCGGATTCGAACCTCGGTCGATTTGCGTCAAAACTTTCTGCCAGGTGCCCAACCCCTACACTATTGTCACTGTAAATGATTTGGTGACTTTAGTCATTTTGTCTGGCCCAACCAGACGTTTAGTAAACATGCAGACTATTTGTAGCCTAGAAATCTAGACGCACCCTAGCGGTAACAAATCTAATTTGCATCCAGGGTCTCTAGCAACTCTCCAGTGGCTTGCGAGCTGGAAAAAACTAACTCTGGTCAGGCCAATCACATCGTGTATAGAGTCGGTGGGCCGGCTTAATATAATGATGGCAGAGTTGCGGCGGTTACGCGTGCTACTCGTAAACAAAGAAGCTGGCGAACGGCGGTCTTTCGAATCGGCTTTGGTCGTGACTCTGGAAGACTTGGAGTTAAGCTTTTCTTTGAGAAAAGAACAAAGAACGGCACTGAAGTCATTCTTAAGAAAGGAAGATGTGTTCGGAGTTTTGCCGACCGGATACGGCGAAAGTTTAATCCATCAACTAGCTCCGCTTCACCTTCTTCGCTGCTCTGGTTGGTTGTAGCCAGAGGTGGGTAGTAACGAATTACATTTACTTCGTTACATTTACTTGAGTAAATTTTTTGGGTAACTTGTACTTTTAGAGTAGATTTAAAGATGGGTACTTTTACTCTTACTCAAGTAAATTTCTTGTGAAAAAACTGTACTTTTACTTAGTTACATTCGGTGGCGTTCCTCCGTTACTGTCAAATGGTAATAATTATATTATATATATAAAAATAAGTTAATATGACTTTCGCAAGTCTCGCGAAACGTTGGAGAGGCTGCTTCGCGAGAGGTTCACCCGCTTATAATTAGCACGCGTTTAGTCGGAAGATGATGACCGAAGCAGAGGAAGATGTGTGTGAGCTACGGGAGGCAGATTGCCCGTGGCCTCAAGTTCAGTCTATGTTTTCACTCCAAGATGTCAAAAAGAATAGTTTCATAATGCGATGCATGTTGTGTGCACCAAAACGAACTGACATCTCAGCATAATTCCACCCTGAAAAGAACATGTAGCGGTAAGTGTCACAATGCCATTTGAACACTATTAACGGTCATTTGGTAACTATGGGAAATTTTCCCTTATTATAATACTATTTCACACACTGTCCGAGTGTTTTCCTCATATGCGCTTTTGTGCAAGCAATGACAAATCGTTTGAATCCTCCAAACAACACACATCCACGAACAAACGTTCACATCTCTACATTTACATATCCTTTTCTTCACAAAACGAAACAAATTGAATAGTCTAATGTGACGTCTTGCATTTATACACAAATCCGGACAGACACCTGTCTGAAGTGTAGAAAATACATACAAATAAAAACGGGATTGTATTTTATTCCTACCTAAAGAATAGTCTATATACTTATAAAAATATAAGAAGAAAGTATGTTTTAAGAAGAGCTCTAGTTTGCCCAGCACACCATTAATTTACACTGTTTAACCATTAATCACACACACACACACACACACACACACACACACACACACACACACACACACACACACACACACACACACACACACACACACACACACACACACACACACACACACACACACACACACACACACACACACACACACACACACACACACACACACACACACACACACTCATTAGTTATATATATATATGTATATGTTCATTAGTTTACATTAGTTAACATGAACTAATAATGAACTGCACTTATAAAGCACTTATTTATCTTTATGTTAATTTAAACATTTCCTAATGCATTATTCAAATATTGTTAACATTAGTTAATGCACTGTGAACTAACATGAATAAACCACGAACAGCTGGATTTTTATGAACTAACGTTGACAAAGATTAACTAATGCTGAACAGAGGTGTTGTTCATGTTTAGTTCATGTTAACTAATACATTAACTAATGTTAACTAATACAACCTTATTGTAAAGTGTTACAGAGAGGTGTGTGAAAGCTCTCCAAGTAGCCTGAAATTCAGGGTTTTCACTTCTTATCAATCAGATTGAAAGTAACTAGTAACTAACTACTTGAGTAGTTTTCTCATCGAATACTTTTTTACTCTTACTCAAGTAAATATTACGATTGTTACTTTTACTTTTACTTGAGTAAATATTTCCGTAAGTACTTGTACTTTTACTTGAGTACAGATTTTGGCTACTCTACCCACCTCTGGTTGTAGCGCTATCCTATTGCGTGCAGAGGGAATTTGAAAGACAACCTTTTATCCCGCCCCTCGGATTGAGCCCTGCCAACGGTGAATTCCCAGACCCAACATCTTGATGTGGCTTGTCAAGCTAGACTATTTGCACTTAATGTAAATTGCATATACCCCAGTACACATTTTTGGGGGGACCCACCCACATTTTTGCTTCCGACAGGAACTAAACAGAGCGTTACTGACAGACTGGGAAGAGAGGAGCTGCAACAATGGAGAATATGGGGGAAATAATCAACATTCAAGCAGGAAAACCCGTTTGAGCCTGAAAACAAAATCAAGGCTTAATAAGTCCCCTTTGATATTCGGTATCTCTATCACAGGAAGGCGATCTTGCTATAAGGTCTCCTCGAAACCTGCCACACCAGACGATTCCAGTGGCCCCGGATCTGTCAGGGCGCCTGAATGAGCCTTATTAGGGGCTGTTAGTGCTGAATGTCATGTTTGTACAGCTCTTGTATGAAGAAAATGAGCTCCACTGAGAGAGAGAGAGGCTCTCCACAAGCTTTAACCTAAAGTCAGCTGTCCTCTTAGAGTAACGAGATTCCACTCGAGCAGCCGATGCCACAGGCCGCATTTACAAAGACTGAAAACTGGACCGTGTTTAAACGCTGTGGGAGGCGCTGACCAAATTCTTCCACTGGATTCTGGCACACACACACACACACACACACACACACGGAGATACTCAAACAAGCACACACTCAATCAGGCTAAAGTAATGGACACAATGATGGATACTGTCTTGAGCCTCAGTAATATTTCGTCTTAATGACCTCCAGTGTCTTATTAGATCAGTTTCACTCATATATCGGTTAAAACACTCGGCTGGAACACTAAAGGTGAAGTTCATTCGTCTTGTGTTATGAGACAATATCAAACGCTGCAGTCAGAAGGACTCTATCACCAGTGATTGGATCACGTCTTCTGGAGCCGAAGGGCTGATCTTTCACATATTGTTCTGACTCTCCATTGGTCTGTCAGGAATGATTCAATAACCCCAGTTTGATATCCAATAACAGCCCTCAAAGAGCATGAGTTACCCAGATATACATGACGAGAGTGAGACAGACACCCGCTGATACACTACACACACTACCACAGACCAAACACACATGCACATCCGTCTGTCCTTCCATCCATTCATCTATCTATCTAGCCATCATTCTACCCATCATCCATACATCATTCCATCCATCCATACATCCAACCAATCTTGCATCCATCCATCATTCCACCCATCATCCATCTCTCATTCCATCCTTCCATCCATCCATCCATCATTCAACCCATCATCCATACATCCATCCATTTATCATTCCCATACATCCACCTATCCATCCATCCATCCATCCATCCATCCATCATTCTACCCATCTCTCATTCCATCCATCCATCATTCTACCCATCATCCATCCATCCATCGTTCCATCCATCCATCATTCTACCCATCATCCATCCATCCATCGTTCCATCCATCCATCATTCTAACCATCATCCATCCATCCATCGTTCCATCCATCCATCATTCTACTCATCATCTATCCATCATTCAACCCATCATCCATACATCCATCCATTTATCATTCCCATACATCCATCCATCCACCTATCCACCCATCCATCCACCCATCCATCCATCCATCTATCATTCCATCCATCCATCCATCCATCCATCATTCTACCCATCCACCAATCCATCCATCCAATCACTCTCCCCATCAATCCATCCATCTCTCATTCCATCCATCCATCATTCTACCCATCCATCCATCCATCGTTCCATCCATCCATCATTCTACTCATCATCCATCCATCCATCCATCCATCATTCTACCCATCATCCATCCATCCATCCATCGTTCCATCCATCCATCACTCTACCCATCATCCATCCATCCATCCATCATTATACCCATCATCCATCCATCCATCCATCCATTCATCATTCTACCCATCATCCATACATCCAACCAACCTTCCATCCATCATCCATCCATCCATCATTCTAATCATCATTCATCCATCCATCCATTTATCATTCCATCCATCCATCCATCCATCGTTCCACTCACCCATCCATCCATCTATCATTCCATCCATCCATCCATCATTCAACCCATCCATCCATCATTCCATTCACCCACCCATCCATCCATCTATCATTCCATCCAGTATCCATCTATCCATCATTCCATCCATCCATCCATCCATCCATCCATCATTCCATCCATCCATCCACCCAGCCATCTATCCATCTATCATTCCATCCATCCATCCATCCATCCATCTATCATTCCATCCATCCATCCATCCATCAATCAATCAATCAATCAATCAATCAATCATTCTACCCATCCATCCATCCATCGTTCCCCCATCCATCCACCCATCTATCCACCCATCCATCTATCATTCCATCCATCCATCCATCCATCCATCCATCCATCCATCCACCCATCCATCTATCATTCCATCCATCCATCCACCCATCCGTCATTCCATCCATCCATCCATCCATCCACCCATCCATCCATCCATCCATCCATCCATCCACCCACCCACCCATCCATCTATCATTCCATCCATCCATCCATCCATCCATCCATCGATTCATCCATCATTCTACCCATCCATCCATCCATCCATCCATCCATCCACCCACCCACCCACATTAGCATGATTTAAAAGGCAATTTCAATTAAATTCTGAACGGTGCACAACCCTGAAGTTGTGCTGGAAGTTTTTTTTGGGGTCTGTAAAATCTTCTTCCTCCTCAGATGCACGCTGGGTTCAGAGATTAGCAAACACACGGGATGTGCTCAATAACAGGTGTCACCACTCCACAGTAATTACATCAACGTCAGTCACTCTCAGCAATCACACACACGTAACGCAGCCTCGTCCAAATGTCACTCATGTGTGATGACAACAAAATGACAAACACCGGCGCGGATCTGAGACTTAACTGCCAAATCACGCAGAGAATCAATATGTGTGTAAAATCACATGCGTTTGACCTGATCTGAGTGCGCTCCTGGAGGAGATGACAGCTCACCAACATGCCAAGAGATGGAAAGCATTTTTCCGACATTTGACAATATCTCAATATTTATACATTTGCTCTGAAACAGCTTTAAAAAGTGATTCTTCTTCTTCACATTCTTCATCATTTCAACCAAACAGCAACTGCAAAGTAGATTCAGTTACACTTTACGCACCTGTGAATCTCCTGTCTGTGACACACACACACACACACACACACACACACACACTTGTGCGGACAGAAAGCCACTTGAGACTTGAATGGACAAAAACACAAAATTATGCCAAAATAACGTTTTGTGGAGTATCCTCACAAGCACAGTCTTAAAGGAGTTAAATTAAGTGTTAAAGAGTAAAGAGTCCTCTAAGAACTGTGAACATCAAGAGTTGTGAGATATGGGATGTGTGTAGATCCGCATCATGTTCGTCTTAAAGCGACAGCAGCCTAATAAACCTGCTGCTGTCTGTCATCAAAGCCACAATGTAATTTTTCGCCGCTAGAGGTTGCTTATTAAAAACAAAGGCGCAGCTTGATGACGCCTTGATTTCGCAGAGCTTTTATTATGCCGCAGACGAGCGCTTCCGCTTTTTCCGGTAGAGCGTACACAGCGCTCTAATTTTGCAAATTTTTTTTTAGTTTTAGTCATAGTCTTTTGACTAAAATGCCATTTAGTTTTAGTCATATTTTAGTCACCGGAACTGTTTTTAGTTATAGTCTAGTTTTAGTCTCCTAAAATCTAATGAGTTTAGTTAAATGGTAATACATTAAGCATTTAAGCATTACATAACCGACTGTCAGTTGAACTGACATTTTGACATGATTTTGTTTTTTACATTAAAAATACACGAAAAAGCTCAATTCACTTTGATTCACTCAATTCACTCAAGTCTGTTTTTTAAAAACAGCTATATAGTTTTTATAACTTTGTATTTCTGTTTTAGTTAGCAGGCCATATCAGGTTAAGCTAAAGCTTCAAATAAGTTTGCTTATTTATTTTTTAAATTTCAGTTAACATTTATTTAATTTCAAGTAATGATGTTTTTTAAAATGGTTTTAGTGAACTATTATAACCCTGATACTTTATTGAACAGTTGTCAAATACTGGTCTTTCCTCCTGACTATAAATTAAATGAGAATAGAATTAAATACAGTTTATTGTGTAACCAAAAACAAATTTATAATGCGGGACTTTTAATGATAAACAAGCACATAAAAAATACACCGGGACTCTTATTTTGAAATGGTTGCGCCTTGCTATTGCAGTTGCAGGAGCTCATTCAAGTTCAGGAGATAAATATGCATTGTTACAACCGTCTAAAACATATTACTATATAAACATCGTAAAGTAAACATTGTCATTATTCATCAGCATTAGTTCATAAACAATTGCCTGGCATAAATGTGTGTTATTCATTGATTGTGAGCCGCGCTGGTTTGGGGATGAGCCGTGTTTTCCAGCGGTTAGATCAGTTCAGATCAAATGTGCGCATCTGTTACACAGGACATCAGTTCTGACTGAATCTCTTCCCTAATCGTCCCTCCCTAACATTTTCGTCTCGTTTTTATTTGTTGACGACAATGACAGTTGATTTTCGTCATATTTTTTGTCATCCAACACTAGTTTTTATTTAGTTATCGTCTCGTTTTCGTCAGTGAAAAAAGGTCGTTGACGAAAATTATGACGAAAATGATTTGTCAACGAAATTAACACTGGTGTGTTGAAAGCTATGTTATAATGCTACTCTGTGCGTTCGCTATGAGACACTTGTTCACACTGCAATGAGCTAGAGCGATATTAGGCGGTAAAACATGGTACTCACAATAAATCAAGAAAACAAGATTTAAACAATTCGACTAACTGTGTTGAGCTGTAGAACAAGGATTCGTTTTCTGTCGATGAATGTCTTCAAAGAGTTGCTCACCTGTCTAATAAAACACATCATACATTTATCTTTGGTGTTTCCATGGTTTCTACAAAATAAAACCGGAATTAGGAGGTAACGCGATAGGCGACGAACGGACACGATTCATGTCCTGGTTAAAATGGCTTGTTTCTCCTGATTTAAAGGGGCCCTGCCACACGTATTTCATTACTTTTGTGGTAATGTCTGAAGTTCTACCATGGAAAAAATGCCTACCTTGTTTCAAGCCATTCTAGTGTGGTATAGAAAGCCTGCAGGAAGACTCGATTTGCGCCAGTTCTCATTAATATTCAACGAGCTAAGCTTCTTGACTCTGATTGGCTAACAGCTAGCCAATGAGAGCCTGGCTATCAGCATCCTTTACCCAGCGCAACAAGTAGAGGAACTTTGTTTACTATCATCTGGAATCGATAGTAATGAGCTCAGGCAACACCACGTCAGACTCATCAGCTTTTGTAATCGGCCTGCTTATTTCTTTTCAGTGGCTAAAGCTGACAGAGGAGGTAGCAGTTCATTTTCACATTCACCACATAACACAAACACATATGGACCTAACATGTTTAAAAAAATACAAGTAAAAACGGTTTTGTGTGGCAGAGCACCTTTGAATATTCTTGGAAACACTTGGGATAATGCAAGTCAACAAAATATATAACATTGTTAGTGGTTTTTGGATATTTTAATCCAAAAATCGTACATATTGTGCCTTTAAATGAGTTAAATGAAGTCTTAAATAAACATAAAGAAGGGGGATGCGTGTCAGATCCGGGTCAGGTCTTAAAGTGACAGCAGCCTAATAAATCTGATGCTGTCTGTCATTAATGATAATCAAAGAACAAAAGACAAAGAGAAAATCACTCACTGCTCTTGACCGAATAATATTTGTAGCTTTAATAGGGATTCATCTATATTTAATGTATAATTCATGCAGTGAAGATTGTAAAGTGTTTGTTGACTTTATTCAATTTCTGTATCCGACCTGTTAGACCTACCTGAAAATCTTAAAGTTCTGTTTACAAGATGGCTCGAAAAACAATGAAAACTATAACTTTTTTTTAGCATTTTGACAGGGCAAGTAGAAATCTGAACCGGTCTGACTGGGCCGATAGAAAACATTGAGCCCTGATATATTGAAGCGCAGGTAAAAGTGACATTCATTATAATGGGTTTATGTGAAGAATGTTTCATGTTCACATTTTTTAAAGCCTAATAAATGTTAAAATGTATAGCCTTCAATTACACTGTAAAGCTGAATGACTATAATTAAATGTTTAATATGGGGGAAAAAAACAATCAATTTTATAGAGGCATCAGTCTCAGTATTGATATCAGTGATACTTGCCTTCATTCATAAAAAGATGCCATTAAACAAATATTTTAAATACAGGCTACTGTCTTTGTTTCTACATTAATTTGAAGTTTAAATGTGAAATTATTACAATACACAAATATATTAAAAACATTAATGTTAGGTGTGATTAATCGTGATTAATTGCAGAAAAATTTTCAATTAGTTTTTGATTGATTAATATGAACTCAATATTTATAGCGTAACATTAATACATTCTTTAAAAATTGCTGTTCATTGTTAGTGCAAAATATTATAATATAATAAATACAGTTGCTGAATATAAGTTTTTGTAAAAAAAAATATTTTTTAATAATTCAAAAATTATAAAAAAATCAACACAAGGCAGTATGATTTCTAATCATTTTAATTTGTATGCACCATATGAGAGTATATAATTAAATGTGCATTATATCAAAAGTGAACATGAAAGTTTTTAAAGTGATGAATCACTTCAGTTTTGAATTATATTTTTTGTTGCTATTTTTGATGCTATCTCTTAATGTTCTCATAAATACACATCACATTATCACTCACTGAAAATAAAGAGGCAAGATCCTGTAATGCAGCCGCCGTGCTGTAACTGTCCTTTCCTTTCTCCGTCTCTAAAAAGGGGTCAAGTGACATTTCTCTGCCAGTTAAAGAGAGAAATGTGTCCAGAAATGCATCACAGCATCACATTCATTAAGCTCAGCTTCACATGAACATCATTACGAGGGAAACTGCTAGAAAGACTAGTTCACGCTGCCCGGACAAACCTTTAAGCGGCTGAGCATGGAAAATGTAGCATTTGTCAGGTCATGGAATGTTCGAACATTCCACTTGGATTCTACAACAAACCATCCTGACTTGATCAAAAACTGTTGCTGTGGCAATGAGGCAAAAGTCTGTTCTAACTCCATAGAAACCAAAGTGTGCGGGGGTGCAACATGCGTGGTGGAACAGGAGAAAAATGACCAAACGTTTGCTAACCTACACCAGATTAAGTTGCTGTGGTTGGTGGGAAAAAATGGCTGATTATTGGACAGAAGGAGAAGGGCCTCTGGGAAGAAAAGACAGAATTTACTTCCTCAAGAGGAAATTGAACTTGGTCACTATAAGTAACCTAAATTATTCTATATGGAGAAAATGTGTAATGTGTTGTGTAATAAATTTTTTTTTAATTTATGTCTACTGGTAATGTAATGATCTTTATTAAAATAAACAATATGTAATAACGAGATATTCAGTCGTTTTAACGACATCTTTTCCCATAAAACGATATATTAAGTCGTTTTAACAACATCTTTTCCCATAATAACGAGATATTAAGCCGTTTTAACAACATTTTTTCCCATATTTACGAGATATTAAGTCGTTTTAACAACATCTTTTCCCATAATAACGAGATATTAAGTAGTTTTAATTACATCTTTTCCTGTAATAACGAGATATTAAGTCATGGTAACAACATCTTTTCCCATAATAACAAGATATTAAGCCGTTTTAACGACATCTTTTCCGGTAATAACGAGATATTAAGTAGTTTTAATTACATCTTTTCCTGTAATAACGAGATATTAAGTCATGGTAACAACATCTTTTCCCATAATAACAAGATATTAAGCCGTTTTAACAACATCTTTTCCCATAATAATGAGATACTAAGTCATTTTAACGACATCTTTTCCCATAATAACAAGATATTAAGCCGTTTTAACAAAAAAAATTCCCATATTTACGAGATATTAAGTCGTTTTAACAACATCTTTTCCCATAATAACGATATATTAAGCCATTTTTAAGAACGACATCTTTTCCCATAATAACGAGATATTAAGTCATGGTAACAACATCTTTTCCCATAATAACAAGATATTAAGCCGTTTTAATTACATCTTTTCCCGTAATAACGAGATACTAAGTCGTTTTAACAACATCTTTTCCCATAAAAATAAGATATTAAGCCGTTTTAACAACATCTTTTCCCATAATAACAAGATATTAAGTCGTTTTAACAACATCTTTTCCCATAATAACGAGATATTAAGTCGTTTTAACGACATCTTTTCCCATAATAACGAGATGTTTTGTCGTTAAAATGACAATTTTCTTGTTAAAACGACATATATTTTCTCCTAAAAAGGACATATAGTGATGTGTACAAAATATGCCTTTATCCTGTGCCTTTATTACACTTCCATATTTGAAAAGCAGAAGCAAGCTCAGTGTAAATATCTTCCGCTGCCTGTATCAATGGCAGAGTTCATAGCACAGGATTGATGTGATTTATTGATTTACAGGTCATCACAGATAGCTTTCATCTAAACCACAAATTTAAACCTAAACCAAACTTAAATGTGCATATTTTGTACACATCACTATACAACATATGTCCTTATTAAGAGAAAAAATATGCTGTTTTAACAAAAAAAAGTAATTTGAATGACATATCTCGTTATTACGAGAAAAGATGTCATTAAAACGATCTCATTATTACGACATAATTGAGTGGAAAAAATAATATGCATATGGCAGCAATGCATCACCGTAGTTTAGGGCCCTAAGAAATAAACCTACATTTTCTTTTTTCTCTCAAATTCCCTCTTCCTTTTTTTTTTACCACATTCTGTGTTTTCTGTTTTGAATATTCTGGATTCCATTTGAATGGTTGAATACAATTTTAATAAATCACAAATCATGTCTAAACAATTGAATTCATAAAAACAACAATTTGTGTCACAATTTAATGACAACGTTTGCAACATCGCCGTGTGGCAGGATTAAAACATAAAACCTGTAATTCACAGTGTAAATGTGAAGCAAAGGTCCCATAAATCCAACATGAAAACATGAAGATCTCACTCAGGGCTTTCACGTCTAAATGATGAGTGTGAGTAGGTTAATCATGTTAATCATTGTGTACCGCATATTCAGAGCCTCCATAATTGTTATTAATGATCAAGTCTTTTATAGATCAAGCATGACACTGTCTGTGTGCAATGCATCTTTATGCGTCGCAATGTGACTTTGAGCTGAACCTTTAGGTACAATGGTGTAGGATTTACTTTGAAACCATTTTCACTCACAAATGGCGAGTAGAAAGACTGAAATGGTATTTTCTTATGGTACAACTTTTTTAGAGTGTACTTTGTGATTCAGTTTGATTCAGGGAAATATGATTCAATTCCAAAACGATTCTCTGCAGCTTTCATTGATACAACTAAAGGTCCAAAATTAATATTGTCCCTAATGTCCCAAACTGCATTTTTACAGTTACTCACCAATGCTAGTGACTCTGAGGATTTGCAACATAATAAAATTGAATTGTAAGAACATTAGTGTGTCTCTGACTAAAAGACGTGAATGATTCAAACTCAAAGACAGACTTATCAAAGAGGATTCAAGGGTCTGCATTACTTCTACCTCAGTGAACAAAAATATCTTTTTTTTTAGGTTTATCAGGTTTATTCAGAACTCTTTTCTTCATATTAAGCCATCAAAACAAATATATTGGGAACAAAATAAAACATTTAAGGTTGGTAAATTTTCATCCATCCTGTAGGTGCAGGAAAAAAAGTTAATTTTGGGCCCTCAATTAGGGCTGAACGATTAATTGCATTTGCGATAATATCGCGATATGATATAACGCGATTTCCTAACCGCAAAGGCTGCGATTACTGTCTGGTCACGTGACACGCAAGAGTAAAGTCTGCAGAAGAAGCATCAACTTGGCACGTTACACATATCATATGCCTGGCCTAAAAGGAAAAAAAAAAGTGTTTGTGTTTGATCTATCTAATATTGTGTTGTTCATACTATAGGCTACTATCATCTCTCCAATGATTCTGGATCGATTCCGAGCTTAGATTTAACTACAGGTGCGCGGTGGCGCTGCGTGTGTTTTAGAAACACCCGTATTCTGATTGCTTCTATTATATCTCTCTCTCTCACACACACACACGCACACACACACACACACACAATCACGCACGAACCATAAAATAATATTTCATAACGTTCGGAAAGGTTGACGGCGCGAATTGCAATGACATTCGCAGGCTTCTTTGCACAGGATAAGCGCTGTGAGAAACTTTGCTTTGATGTCACGCTTACAGTGTGTGTTCTCACCCGCCGGTATTTTCCTTACAAATGCTCAACGAAGGCTTCATTCATGTCGTTATAAACTCACTGACAGAAGGCTTTCCATTTCAAATGCTCACGCGGCGCTTTGTGAAGAGCGCTCGCGAGCACGCGTCTGCGCGCGTATCAAAATGCTTTTATGACGCAAAATTAATGTAAACACCATCAGTAATGTCTTAATGAATTAAACAGACAGGGCAAAAACATCTTATATTTCAGAAGAGATCTGTGCATTAGTGTGAATGCAGGTCTCCCGCTGTCTATGATGATGTCATCATTAATAATCAAACAACAGTAAAGCTGAGAAAGAGAAAAATCACTCAAAGTTCAGACACTCTTAAATACTGAAAGCACTCTTTGTTCATTGCTTGTAATATGTTTTTTTGTTTCTCTTTATGATTTACTACTTTAAGTTTTGCAGCTATATTAGTTTATATATATTTAAAATTATTAACATGCAATTGTTTTAATTAAAATGTTATAATGTGTAGTTATTTTAAAAAGCTTATAATTACTTATATCATAATAAAAAACGTATTAATTATTAATATTAATCTTATTAATTTATTAAAAACTTAAAAAGGAAAAAGTTCAAGAATTGTTTTTTAATCGGATCGTGACTCCCAGAATCGGAATCGGATTGTGAGGTACCAATTAAAGATTTCCACTATTACTATACAATGATGTATTGTTGAATAATACAGAAGATAAAGAGTTTAAAAAATAATCGCATATTAAATCGCAATCGCAATATTGGTAAAAAAAAAAAAAAAAAAAAAAAATCGCAATTAGATTTTTTTCCAAAATCGTTCAGCCCTACCCTCAATACATCAAAACAGATGAGCAGCCGATATCTAACAGGTCTTTATTCTACATCAGGTCTGTCTGATGACACGCAGACACTCGGTATGATCTGTCTTTCCCACTGATCCTAGAACAGCGACTGTACATGAAACAAAGCTCTGCATTTTAGTTAGCAGAGTCAGCAGGTTCCAGATGAAGAGCAATGCACTTAATGCCACAGACAGCCCATCGCATGATGACACGTGAAATTGCATTATTAATATATGCAACATTAGCATACGACAAGCATCGCCCCGGGCCTCTAATATCCAATACACCGAGGAAACACCTTCAGAATTCCTCCGCAAACATCAAAAGAGCATCTATAATCACCTGCGTTCGCTCGGAGCGTCCAGAACAAGGCCTGGAAGATCTATCACAAGACGTCAGTGAATCAAAAATGCCAGGCAAATGTCAGGGGAGCTCATATAAGGTCTTTCCCCTGACCTTCATTCTACACTAATATATGTGCACAGCGCTTTAACATCACACGCAGACACAAACACACGTCCATCAACTTATGCAGACATGCACACTCCTCTCAAAGAAATGTCATGAATCTCTCAGTTGCTGTTTAACATCCTTCCCTCTGGACATTTTGATTAAAAATAATAATCATTCAAATGTTGAGGGTTCATCAGAGTGGTCCATGACCCTAGGGCTTTTGTCATACTTGAACCATGAATACACAAAAAACTGGATTCGAGGAGTTTTGTGGTTCAAGGCGCTCCAGGTGAAATATGTCATAAAACACACCTCTGCCTCTTTTCATTTTCATTAAAAATATATATTAAACATTAATAGCCACACAAATGTGGTCCAGGCAACTCCTACATTATCTTCACTGCATGTATATTTAAATATCCTAAGTTATGAAACTTCTCTTTGCCCTCAGTCAAAACGATTTGGCAGACAACAAATTATAGATTCATGACACCAAAGATCGGCCGTTAGATCCACACAAGATGATCCACTACAGGACATCAGAGCCAGCGGCAGACGGCAGAAGGACTGGCCGAGGAAAGGCTGCTCTCGCTGGGGTTAATGAGCGCTGAGCCCCCGGTGATCGCCTGGATCTCACAACTCCACAAACACAAGATCATTTTTTTTTTTTAAATAGGCGCTCTCTATATAAATAAACCACAGATTTGAGCTTTAAACAACTACATTCTCACCTGAAAAAGTCTTAAAACTATCTTTTGTGACACAGTAGTATTTTTTAATTATGCAGGGTTTCTCATCACGTCACTTCACCACGTGACCGCAGCGAGCAGGCTCCTGTTTTTCAACTCGGGCGTCAAAATGCGAATTCGCTTCAAACACGTGAATGCACAAAAAGCACCACTCGCATATCGCGCAAGACGCTCAATTTGCGTCATTCGCGCGAACTGGACGCGCTAAACGCGTCTATCGCGCCGCAGGACCTCCAGATGCGCGTCAAAACGCTTTTCCATTGACTTAACATTGAAATCACTCGCTCCTGGTGCTCTATTCGCGTTTGGTGTGAACGCAGCATTAGGGATGAATGGAATGCGAGAAATGCTTCATAGAAAAACCTAAAAAAGCTCAAAATTCAAACAAAAATTTTACCAAAAAATAACTTTACAATGTCTACATGTGTATTTGAATGCATACTGAAGAGAAACTGACTTTAGGACCCAGCGGAACAGCTCATTTGCTCCATATAGAGCTATATAGAGTCATGAAATATCATGTTTTATTTTTTATTTTTTCCACAAGAATGTGCTTAAAGGGTAACTTCAGCGATTAGCATTAAGCTTTGTATCAGTAGAAACCTGGTAGTAAATTTGAATGATCGTGCTTCGATAATTTTAGGGCTTCGGGTCATTTTGACCCGCAAGGGAAGGATTTGTTATAAAGTGCGACGGAGGGATGAGGGGTCATGAACTGCATTCTTTTTTAAATTTTATAATGTTCTCTGAGGTCTATTTATAATGTTATCAAGATTTTTTACATCAAAAAACATTCTAATTTATAAGTAATACACTATTATTAATCCTGTTTTGGTGGTAAGCACCTGCTGATATGATTTACTGATAATATGAAAATATATAAATATTACATTTATGAATAAATACTTTAATACTATATTAATCATACTAAATCAAATAACACTGATTGTGATTTTGACTATTTTATTCTCACACCATCTCAGCTGCAGCCTCATGGTGAGAAAAAAAAAGTAAATAACAAAGAACAAAATAATACAAATATATTCAGGTGATTAGGGTTGGGCATCGAGAACCGGTTCCAACTTGGAACCGTTTAAAAAATAACGATGCCATTGGAATCGTTTAGAAATTTTGTTTTCGATTCCGATCATCGGTTCCAAACGCGCAAGTTTTCGGAAGTGCTTGGCGCGCCCGTTTGTTCTGTTGCAGCCATGGAGCACGGTAAGCGGCGCTCAAAAGTGTGGCTTTATTTTACTTTTAAAAAAAAGCCTGGGTCGGCACAGTGCAACACATATGACAAACGTATTTCTTGCACGGGAGGATGTACTACAAATATGTGGTGTATAAATTAACGAGTGTAGCGTGTTTGAAATGCTGCGCAGGTCCTCCTCGGGCAACCTTGTGCTAACCAACGCTATTAAAGGGATAGTTCACCCTGAAATGAAAATAAAGCCTTCTTTTTCTTACTCGGATGTTGTCCCAGTGCCCTATGTCCTATGACATTTAAAATACTGTTCCTGCACGCACTCCTTCCTATTATGGCAGTGAATGGCGATCAGCTAAAGCATTACAAAAAATAAACAAATGTATCACGCAACGATACAGGGAGACGCGCGCCATATGGAAAGTGTTCAGGGGGCACAGTAAGGTTTTGCGAGAACGAAACCGTATTATTCAGTCAAAACATTGAGCTCGGCCGTTATTCTGAGCGCGCTCCTCTGTGTACACAATGAGCCGTCAGCAGCCGCCGGAGTTCATGCCTACTATAATAACTCGCACTGTTGTCATTGCAAACAGGATAAGCACACACACACACACACATAACCATTTTGAGAAATCAAGCTCAATAGAAAAAAACGCGATTCTCGTCTTTTCTATAACGTATATGATAAGAAATAATACTAATAATATAACCTCCTTAAGTGAATATTGTGTACCGGTTGTCATGACAATATTGCACGAGGCTACTGCGGCTTGGAGTGCGCACACACAGGAACACGCGCATTTGAACAACAGCTGGGTGAGTAAAAGATGGCTTTATTTTCATTTCAGGGTGAACTAACATTATCCCACCTCGTCATAATCAGGTAAGTGATTGTAGCGTAATAACAAAGCCCTTGACCAAATTGCGAATTGTGGTGAACAACAACGTTACTGAAATTATTTTTCCCCCTCGTAGATAAATGTAGCTATATACGCAAATTGCCCACGCTAGTAGCAGTCCTAATATGACTGCTGTTAATGCTATTGTTAAACCGGGACTCATGTGAAACTCCATTCACCTTTGCAGCAAAGCAAGTGAAAATGCCAGCGGAGAAAGTCCCAAAACTAAAACTCATTATTGAATCAAAATGCAATTTTCCTCTGTGAAATGAGCCTGTGACATGTTGTGACTCCACCCCTCAAAGAATCGGAATCGAGAATCGAAAAGAACCGTAATCGAAACTATCGGAACTATAGGAAATCTGAATCAGAATCGTTCAAATCAAAACGATGCCCAACCCTACAGGTGATGCTTTTTTACATTAAAAACTGCAGTAAAACATGCTTAATCAGAGTGGCTGAGAACTGAATCAACTGATTCATTGGAAAGATTTCATTTAAAAGAAATTTGACTCTGTTTGACCGTATGACTTCATGAAATGAAGTACCTGAAATACAGTGCACAAGCTGTATGGACTACTTTTATGGAAGTTTAATGGTGTTTGTTTTCACACCTTTAAGAATTTTAAAACTATTGCATGGAAAAAGAGCGACCAAATTCTTCCAAATATCTACAAAACGTAGGAAAGACAGACGAATGATGATGCACTAGCACTGACGTTTCTGCTCAGATTCCTCATCTCTCTCTCCTGATGTCTCCGCAGCAGAAAACACACACATGCAGCTCGCTCCTGTCCTCGGTCATGTGACCTGGAGGGGTTTCCCTGCACAAGCACTGCCCGTTTATATTCCTAATTTTTTTCCAAGGCCTGCTCCAAACAGAATCATTACAGACATCTTTGCAGACAAATATTCACACGAGCCAGCAGCACCATGTAAATTGCATATGTGAACTCGCCATGAAAATCTATAATCTATAAGCCAGAACTGACAGCAAATAAAGCAAACAACAGGTTTCCCAGAGCAGAGTGTTGTGCACAAAATGGTCTAAATAAAAGACAATCAATCAGTGACTCCAACCTACAGCACAAAGCCCACATCTAGAGCTCCATCCAGAATGTTCCATTACTGTTAACCATCGCCACTGCTGTTTAATGGAGTCATTACGCTCAAATGATGACAGACAGGTGTGTTAGACTGGCTGAGGGCAAAACGGCCACACACACTTGCACGACAGTATTAATGCAGTTAAAGGCCCACTGAAGTGACTTGAAATGCATAGCATTATTCAATGACGAGCAGCTCCTCCCCTTTTTTAAAATAGCCAGTAGCGTTTAGTTTATATCACAGCTCGGCCAGAGCCATTGAGCTTGGTAAAGCCACGGTTTCATTCAAATTCAAACGGGTCCGATATGTTTTGTGGTCTGCGCCGACTCGATCACATGATCCGCTCTTTGCTATAGTGTCTCTGCACCAGAGCTGCGGTGGTTCACTAATACCAGAGCCATAGAGAGAGAGAGTTGCGACAACTCCATAGACTCCAATGGAACGGTTTTTTTTACAGCAATGGCGGCTCGCGGAGACTCTCAATAGTTCCCGGAAGTAGCAGCCGCGCCATAGAGTTACAGCAGAACAGACCGTTTGTGATGCACTTTTAAAAGGGAAGACGTTTAATCAGTAAGATTTTAAATGATCAGCACATTTTAATCAAAATAACTTGTACATTAAAGCCTGCTTGAGTAGATTATTCATCATTAAAAATATATATATTTTAAAAACAACATCGCTGTAACTACATACTCATGCTACATACACATGTCGATGTGTAATAAAATGATTGAAAATCAATGCATTTATTGACTATTAATTACCAAAAAGCGCAGTTCTGTCACTGTGACTATCAATTTGAATTGCCCGTCAAAGCACTTCCTGGAACTATTAGAGGGCTACATGAATCACGTGACTATCAAGCGTTTTGAACTTCCGTTGTCGCAACTCTCTCTCTCTATGGCTCTGACTAATACTAACTTGAAACCAAACTTCATTCACCCCAATGGAAAGCATTACACTGTCTGGTCGTTCCCTATCCCCTATATAGAGCACTGTCAGGTCGTTCCCTATCACCTATATAGAGCACTGTCTGATCATTCCCTATCCCCTATATAGAGCACTGTCAGGTCGTTCCCTATCACCTATATAGAGCACTGTCTGATCATTCCCTATCCCCTATATAGAGCACTGTCAGGTCGTTCCCTATCCCCTATATAGAGCACTGTCAGGTCGTTCCCTATCCCCTATATAGTGCACTGTCTGATCGTTCCCTATCCCCTATATAGTGCACTGTCTGATCATTCTCTATCCCCTATATAGTGCATTGTCTGTTCGTTTCCTATCCCTATATAGTGCACTGTCTGATCGTTCTCTATCCCTGTATAGTGCACTGTCTGATCACTCCCTATCCCCTATATAGTGCACTGTCTGATCGTTCTCTATCCCTATATAGTGCACTGTCTGATCACTCCCTATCCCCTATATATAGTGCACTGTCTGGTCGTCCCCCATCCCCTATATAATGCGCTGTCTGATAGTTTCCTATCTCCTATGCAGTGCGCTGTCTGATCGTTCTCTATCCCCTATATAGTGCACTGTCTGATCGTTCCCTATCCCCTATATAGTGCGCTGTCTGATCGTACTCTATCCCCTATATAGTGCACTGTCTGATCGTTCTCTATCCCCTATATAGTGCGCTGTCTGATCGTTCTCTATCCCCTATATAATGCGCTGTCTGATAGTTTCCTATCCCCTATACAGTGCGCTGTCTGATCGTTCTCTATCCCCTATATAGTGCACTGTCTGATCGTTCTCTATCCCTTATATAGTGTGCTGTCTGATCGTTCCCTATCCCCTATATAGTGCACTGTCTGATCGTTCTCTATCCCCTATATAGTGTGCTGTCTGATCGTTCTCTATCCCCTATATAGTGTGCTGTCTGATCGTTCTCTATCCCCTATATAGTGTGCTGTCTGATCGTTCTCTATCCCCTATATAGTGTGCTGTCTGATCGTTCTCTATCCCCTATATAGTGTGCTGTCTGATCGTTCTCTATCCCCTATATAGTGTGCTGTCTGATCGTTCTCTATCCCCTATATAGTGTGCTGTCTGATCGTTCTCTATCCCCTATATAGTGTGCTGTCTGATCGTTCTCTATCCCCTATATAGTGCACTGTCTGATCGTTCTCTATCCCCTATATAGTGCGCTGTCTGATCGTTCCCTATCCCCTATATAGTGCACTGTCTGATCGTACTCTATCCCCTATATAGTGCACTGTCTGATCGTTCTCTATCCCCTATATAGTGCGCTGTCTGATCGTTCCCTATCCCCTATATAGTGCGCTGTCTGATCGTACTCTATCTCCTATATAGTGCACTGTCTGATCGTTCTCTATCCCCTATATAATGCCGCTAAAGCGGTCACAAGTGACCGCTTTAGCGTCTGTTTATAATGTAGGGGGCGGGGCTTCAGATTCTAAAGAGCATTTTACTGTTTTTCAATGCTTATATTTTCCAAATTTAAATGTTGTCATTGTTTTGGAGCACACTATACAGTAATGCTAACTTATTCATACTAAAAGACAAAAAACTTTTGATTTCATGGGGACTTAAGGAGAAGTGTAAATGCATCATATGCATACATTTACTGTTAGTTGTAACGAGTGTTTCGTGTAATTCGCTGTGTATGCTGATGATAATGCTAGAGCGAGAGAGAGAGTGTTTATGGAGAAGACGTCTTGTAATGTGCTTTACATTGATTTTGTGGAGTGAAATGGACGCTTCATCTTTTGTGTGATGAACAATAAACTTCATAAATCTCATCAGTAAAGTTTTGGCACTCATTCGGACGGGGTCCTCCACAACAGGCTTGTACTAACAGTGGATAAAAGGAAAAGGATAACATAAGTTTTAACCGTAATTAAACTAAACTATACCCGTTCTCTCTCCATACAGCATTTATTCTCTGGATCTGTAGGCATTATTGTCCGGCTCTGGTTCTGGTGACCGTTAGTTTCTGGCATGTTCTGTTGTTGTTGTTCGAGCTACTGAAGCTCCGCCCCCTTCTTGAAAGAACAGCAGGGAGTTGCAGCTCATTTGCATTTAAAGGGACACACACAAAAACGGTGTGTTTTCACTCACACCAAAAAGTATCAATTTTAACATGCTATAAAACATGATCGGTGGGGTATTTTGAGCTAAAATGTCACAGAGACCTATTTTACATCTTAAAAAGTGGCATACTATATCCCCTTTAAACATTGAGATATACAAGACATAGAAGATGCACTTTTGTTTAGGTCTTAAAACTCTAAAGCTGCGCTTCTCAAAACAAACACATCTCCATACTTCTTTTACTGAACCTATGGGAGACATTAGGAAACCAATGAAGACTTTTATGATTCCAAACAAGATTACTAAGAGTGAACAGCTCACATTCTGCAGCAAACTTCTTCTCCATACAGATTCCCCATTCATTGCGCTCGCAAACTTCTCAAATCCCACATAAACTGTACGCGTTCAGTATTCAGCAGAGCTCCTCAGAAAACAGATTTAGGTTGCATCCTAAATACACTTCTGTAGAGATCATCAATTTATTCATTAGTTGTCTGAACACTCGAAGTTCCTTTCCATTCTCTGACTGACTGCATTAAACAAAACAACTAATTAGCAATTCACATTGGACATGTTAAAATGAAATTAAACCACCATCTTGAGACGGATATGTGAGGGTCTGCTCACCTACGGCATACTAATATAGTCAATACCGGTTCATCCGACAGGCAGGTGTGAGCAGCAGCTCTCAGTCAGTCATAAAAGCTCATTTATGTTATCAAACATAGGATCTGTTTTAACTGCAGAAGAGCAATTTGCATGTTCAAACCAGGTGTATTTCACTCTCTACATGTTATAATTTTGACTCTGAAAATACTTTCCCTTTTTGTCCGACACCACAAGTACTTCTTTTTAACTCCTCCCTCCAACCGCAGACTATAAAACACTCACTTTTCATGATCCAACAAATTCCAAATGAATAAAACCGTCCCTACAAGTTCCTGTTTCACTCAGAAATGGGTCACATTACGGAAATAAAACATGGTCAGGTGATGCAAAATAAAATACAGTAAACAATTACTGTACAATACAACAGCTTCACATCTGATGAATTTAACTAAAGCAATGTTGTTGCCATTAACACAAATTTGTGGAGCACAGACAGACAGAGGGAGACAGAGACAGACAGATAGACAGACAGAGATAGATAGAGACAGACAGGAGATGGATCGAGACAGACAGACAGACAGACAGGAGATGGATAGAGACAGACAGACAGAAAGTAGATAGATAGAGACAGACAGTAGATAGATATAGACAGACAGAGAGTAGATAGATAGAGACAGACAGACAGGAGATGGATAGAGACAGACAGACAGGAGATTGAAACAGACAGAGAGTAGATAGATAGAGACAGACAGACAGTAGATACATAGAGACAGACAGACATGAGATGGATAGAGACAGACAGACAGGAGATAGAAACAGACAGACAGTAGATAGATAGATAGAGTCAGACAGACAGAGAGTAGATAGATAGAGACAGACAGACAGACAGACAGACAGACAGACAGACAGACAGACAGACAGACAGTAAATGGATAGAGACAGACAGACAGGAGATAGAAACAGACAGACAGTAGATAGATAGAGACAGACAGACAGACAGACAGACAGTAGATAGATAGAGACAGACAGAGAGTAGATAGATAGAGACAGACAGACAGGAGATGGATAGAGACAGACAGACAGACAGGTGATGGATAGAGACAAAGACAGGAGATGGATAGAGACAGACAGACAGACAGACAGAGAGTAGATAGATAGAGACAGACAGACAGACAGACAGACAGACAGACAGGAGATGGATAGAGAAAAAGACAGGAGATGGATAGAGACAGAAAGACAGACAGAGAGAGATAGAGACAGACAGACAGACAGACAGGAGATAGAGACAGACAGTCAGACAGGAGATAGATAGAGACTGACAGACAGAAGATAGATAGAGACAGACAGGAGATGGATAGAGACAGAAATATAGATGGATAGATAGATAGATAGATAGATAGATAGATAGATAGATAGATAGATAGATAGATAGATAGATAGATAGATAGATAGATAGATAGATAGATAGATAGATAGATAGATAGATAGATAGATAGATAGATAGATAGATAGATAGATAGATAGATAGATAGATAGATAGATAGAGACAGACAGACAGTAGATAGATATAGACAGACAGAGAGTAGATAGATAGAGACAGACAGACAGGAGATAGAAACAGACAGACAGTAGATAGATAGAGACAGACAGACAGAGAGTAGATAGATAGAGACAGACAGACAGACAGACAGACAGTAGATGGATAGAGACAGACAGACAGGAGATAGAAACAGACAGACAGTAGATAGATAGAGACAGACAGACAGACAGACAGACAGACAGACAGACAGACAGACAGACAGACAGACAGTAGATAGATAGAGACAGACAGAGAGTAGATAGATAGAGACAGACAGACAGGAGATGGATAGAGACAGACAGACAGACAGACAGGTGATGGATAGAGACAAAGACAGGAGATGGATAGAGACAGACAGACAGACAGACAGACAGACAGAGAGTAGATAGATAGAGACAGACAGACAGACAGGAGATGGATAGAGAAAAAGACAGGAGATGGATAGAGACAGAAAGACAGACAGAGAGAGATAGAGACAGACAGACAGACAGGAGATAGATAGAGACTGACAGACAGAAGATAGATAGAGACAGACAGACAGACAGACAGACAGACAGTAGATAGAGACAGACAGACAGACAGTAGATAGATAGAGAGAGACAGAAGATAGAGACAGACAGACAGACAGTAGATAGATAGAGACAGACAGACAGACAGACAGACAGTAGATAGATAGAGGCAGACAGACAGACAGACAGACAGACAGTAGATAGATAGATAGAGACAGACAGACAGAAGATAAATAGAGACAGACAGACAGACAGACAGACAGACAGACAGTAGATAGATAGAGACAGACAGACAGAAGATAAATAGAGACAGACAGACAGACAGACAGAAGATAGATAGAGACAGACAGACAGACAGACAGACAGACAGACAGACAGAAGATAGAGAGAGACAGACAGATAGACAGATAGATAGATAGATAGATAGATAGATAGATAGATAGATAGATAGATAGATAGATAGATAGATAGATAGATAGATAGATAGATAGATAGATAGATAGATAGATAGATAGATAGATAGATAGATGTTAGTCACATGAGAATCACTGCAACAGGCTGCCTGACACACTGGCGGTGTCTCAAAACCCAGTGAACTGCATTATAGACGCAAAGTCATAAATCTATATGATGGCCAAAAATTTTGCCGACTTGGAGGTGTCTATGATGTTGACCAAAAATGCCACACACACACACATGCCTACAGCTACTGCTGACTTGGAAAACGTCTGTGGTTATGCTCAAAAATGCTCCACACTTTTGATGTCCAACTCGTCAATAATGTTTATGGCAAAAAAATATTGCTGATTTGGAACATACATCCATAACGAAGCCCCAGACCGTTGCTTGCTATGAACTGCCTAGGATGATGACCAAAACGCTACATGCATGCTGGCCAGAAAGGCTTGTGTTTATCTCCAGACATGCTGCACGCGCGTTTAGAGCGCATCAGTAGGTTTGAGACGCGTTCAGCGCGCGCTGCCGTTAAACGCGTTTATTTACATACACAAACGCACTCACGTACCGTAAAACCGCGCTGCCGCTCCGGATGAAGATGTGCTCGGGAGGAAGATCCAGGAGGATGGAGGAGAAGAGCGCGTGTGTGAGATGAAATCAGCGGACGGACACACACATACACAGAACAGCATCATGTGCTGCGCTCACTGCGCATGTCAGCGCCGCACCGACCATCCACCGGCGGATCATCTTTCACGGGACCTGCTCACTGTCACCGAGGCTCTACTCAGGGGAGAACATAAAACACGGAACTTTTTTTGTTTTGTTTTGTACATTTTCATGACGTCTTTTAACTTTCTAACGACTGATTTGTAAAGCATTAATAGTCTACACTCTTAAAAATAAAGGTTCTTAAATGGTTCTTTGGCGGGGTGTTTGGTTCATGAAGAACCTTTAATATTCAAAGAACCTTTCCATTGCACAAAAGGTTCTTTGTAGCGCAGAAGGTTCTTTAGACTATAAAATGGTTAGGAAAAAATTGTTCTTCAAAGAACCTTTCACAAAACGGTCCTTCAAGGAACCAAAAACGGTTCTTCAATGGCATCACTGTGAAAACCCCTTTTTGGTTCTTCCTGGCACCTTTACTTTTAAGGGTGTAATGTTAATATAAATGTTACTGAGGAAATCTAGCTTTTATATTGGGGGTCCATGTGTGTATAAAGGGTAAAAACCTGGTAAGGGTTAGGGTAAAATCATTTTCAATAGTTTACAAATTTAGATTAATTTATTGAGTCTAAGATTTATACAAAATGTTTTAGTTAGCTCTAGTTTTTTTTACTAATTTTTTTTGCAGTTATATCTCGGTACCATTTATTTATTTATTTATTTATTGAGTGAATGAGTGAGTCTGAATTTAGCCTTTTTTAACATTAAAGTGTTCAAGGGCAATAACATCTATACACTACATCTCAATAAATATATATGAGGATAATGGCCGTTCAAATCAGATATAACAAAACAAAGCAGAAAAAAATCTGGATTTCATGTTCATCAGCAAATGTTCTAGGCGCACAGAAAAAGATAAAGAACCATCAAGCCAAATGCACACTGATACAAATGATTTTGTGGTGAAGTAAATACTACAGAAAAAAAAGCATGTATTTAATATAATTTCGACATGAAAAAAGTAAGTAAATTCTAGTACTCAATTCAAGCTTGTAGAAATGAAAGTAAAACGACTCAACTTTTCTGATACTGGAGTTCCCATCATGCACCGGGGCTCGAATAATTAAGGAGGTTGATGTTTTGCTGTTTTCCAGCTGTATTTACACTGTTTTTGTTGCCATTTTGTGACATTTGGAGATCATTTTCACCTCAAAATGACACATTCATACTCAAAAAGGATCCATTATGTTACCATCACTGTGTATTGTGTACCAAATATTGAGGTCTGTGTTCATTATAGCTGCGTTATTTCTGTTATGTAGATATTATATCTACACAATGTCTAATGTGTTACTTACTTAGATATTTCTAAGTAAAGCATACACCTTAAAATAATGGTCTAATTCAATATAATATTTTTTGAGTAAAATGTATTGCAAAGGAAACCTCAACTAAGTAGAAATTACTCAATCTTTTACTGTCTAAGTTAAAATTACTGATATTCTTTGTTAATATTATTGAATTTAGTTAAAGGAACACTTCTCTTTTAATGATAATAGGCTCATTTTCCAACTCCTCTAGAGTTAAACAGTTGAGTTTTACTGTTTTTGAATCCATTCAGCCGATCTCCGGGTCTGGCGGTAGCACTTTTAGCAAAGCTTAGCATAGATCATTGAATCTGATTAGACCGTTAGCATCTCGCTCAAAAATGACAAAAGAGTTTTGATATTTTTCCTATTTAAAACTCGACTCTTCTGTAGTTACTCATCGTGTACTAAGAAGGCCGATGGAAAATGAGAAGATTTTCTTGGCCAATATGGCTAGGAACTATACTCTCATTCCTGCGTAATAATCAAGGGACTTTGCAATGGGTCAGCGGTGCAATGATATTACGCAGCGCCGGAAAATAGTCCCCAGCGCTCTCTGTGCAAGGCGGATGTCACGTTGGTTATGTTGACGGAAGTTAGCCTATTTTCAGGCGCTGCGTAATTGCTAAAAATATTGAAACTCTTTGGTAATTTTTGAGCGAGATGCTAACGGTCCAATCAGATTCAATGATCTATGCTAAGCTATGCTAAAAGTGCTACCTCCAGACCCGGAGATCGGCTGAATGGATTCGAAAACGGTAAAACTCAACTGTTTAACTCTAGAGGAGACGGAAAATTTGCCTATTTTCAAAAATAGTGGAGTGTTCCTTTAAGTAGAGTTTACTTAATTCCATATGTGAAACGTACTTTAAAAAAATGTGTGCAAAAACTTGGGTATTTGTGAGATCTAACAATCAAGTTCTGAAATGAAAACTTTTTGGCACAATTCAACAGAATGTGGTGGTTTAGAGGTCTTTAGAGGTCTACGTCTCTAAACCAGTTTGGTCAAGAGTGTACAGCAATGCAAAGAATAAATACATGACAATAAACACTATTTTTAGTGAGTAGCTATCATTATGAGCATGATCATTTAGTTTGAAGTTAACCATCACAAACGCGCTCAGACTGAGTTTGAGTGGGAGTCGAATGGCCCTCTGCAGTTCAGACACCAGGTTTAACAAGGCAAATGTGTTTGTATATCATGAGAATGTGCTGATTGCGTCAAACTGAAAACCTGCCAGAACTATCGAACAACACAAAGGACAGCAGCTCGCTTCATCCACAGAGCATCATTAATTAAAGAGCACAACAGAACTCAAAGAACAGTATTCGTCAGCATGTTTCCTCTGAGCTCAGATGCACAGCCTTATCACACTTTTCCTTGAAGTCAAAGAACCGTTTAACATTCTGCTTTGCTGCAAACGAACCTAGTGCAAATCTAAACCAACCAGAACATCAGTGCATCCTTTTAGTGCAGGAAAACGTGAATAAATGCACTGTTATTGTGATGCGATTATTAAGAGAAATAGTGTGAGGATGGCAAGGCTTTTGCAACTCTGATGAGATCTGCTCATATTTACACACTGCCATCTACTGTTCACATAGGCTCATCACATGCATTCACACATCCACATGTTAACACATGATTAAACTGATGGACAGCATTGCAACATGCTTAGAGTTAGCAGCACATACTCAAAAATAAGCCATTTTCAAGAATTAATAGTAAAATTCCATCAAATTGAATTGAATAATAATTACATATTATTCATATTATATATTAAGAATTTTAAGTGAGGAAAATAAAACTAGAGCTTCATAAAACATTTTGTATACATCTTAATGGAGGATTACATCAGAAGGTAAATACATAGTTGATAATAAATTGAGTATTATAAGCAAAGTTAAAATAATAAATCATTATCTTACAGACACAAAAATGTTAAGTAAAAAAATCTAAATCATTTAAAATAAATAAATAAATACAGGCATTTAGGCATACATACATACGTACATACATATACATACATATATACAGGCACACATACATACATACATGCATACATATATACACATACATACATACATACATACATACATACATACATACATACATACATACATACATACATACATACATACATACATATGCATACATACATACATATACATACATACATACATACATACATACATACATACATACATACATACATACACATACATACATACATACATGCATGCATACATACATACATACATACATACATACAGGCACACACACATACATACATGCATACATACATATACATACATACATATATACATACATACACATGCATACATACAGGCACACATACATACATACATACATACATACATACATACATACATACATACATACATACATACATACATACATACACATACATACATACATACATACAGGTGATAAAGTTATGACACGGTTCTGTGCTATATCAGAGTTTGCTGCCAATAATTGTTCTCACTGTATATAACTGAATCTACTGTAGTTGAGCTTTATAAGGGTTGCAGTTACAGTAATGTGACAGTCTCTACCATGGTAATCAGTTTACAGTATCACATGGCATACATACTGTAATGTAAAATGTTATATTTGATGCCATCTGTCTCCCTTCTTCTGATTTCTGATTAGTCTGATGTTACACCATCATTGACTATTTCCACTCCCTTATACTCTATTCTACTCTATTCACAAATTGCAAATATTTCTGTCCCACCTACAACCCCCCCCCCCACACACACACACACACACACACTCCATAGACTCTCCATAGACATTATGAATTTTATACTGTACAAACTCTAGATTCTCTCCCCTTACACTAAACCTACCCATCACAGACAAATGTCTGCATTTTTACATTTTCAAAAACAATCTTTCTGTATGATTTATAAGCTTGACCACAAACAAAAATTCCCCGCAAGGGATATAACAGTATGCCATCTTTTTGTCCCCATAATGTAGAGTTTACCAGGCCAAACACACACACACACACACACACACATCGATAAGATATGCAAATCAAAAGTTTGATAGTAAGAGCTTTATGGAAGGCAGTTACTGTGAATGAAACATTTATAAAGATGAAATGCTTATTTTGTGCAGTGAAAAGGATACTTTGTGGTGTATTGTATTCACACAATTGAAAATATGCTGAAATGTTTGAAAAAAGTGCACTTTTGATGATCTGTTGTGATATTAGCACTATACACCTTGCTTGTGAAAATAGTATCAAAGCGAGTAAAAAAATAATAATCTGCACTCAAAAAATTAAGCATTTTTTCAAGATTTACACTTTTCAATTAATAGTAAAACTCCATCAAATTGAAATGAATAATTTTTAGAGTATTATTCATATTATGAATTAAGAAATTTAAATGAGTAAAAAAAAATAGAGATTAATAAGAAACATTTGTATAAATCTTAATGGAACAAGAGAATGGACCATTTAATTTCCTAAAATAAAAAACAAAAATTTTTCAATTAAGCGTAAGATTTATAAAAACTGTTTCAGTAAGCTCTAGTTTTTTTTTATTACTCATTGCAAATTCTTAATTCATAATATGTAAGGATTCATATTCATGTAAATCTTGAAACAAATACTTAAAAAATATTTCAAGTACAAAATTGAAGTCATCATATCAAACATATCTGTCCTAAAGACTTTTATAATTTCTAATTTTCTATCAGCAAATGTGATGTCTTCATTCAGCTGAATAGTGAACAGGCTGAATTCTGTCTAATTTTAACACTTATTGTTAACACACTGTCAGAGTTTTTCTTTTTGATAAATGAACACCCTCATGTGCTCTCTGCGGGATCAGAGCCTCATAAATAATGAAAATCAGAGCAAATGCAAATAGTGCGCAGGATGAAGCAGAAATAATTGAATAGAAAACATGTTCCACTGAGAGACGTCGGCTGAATTAGCAGTTGTAAACCTGAAGTTGTCAGTAAGATGCATTGATATAATCATTTGCATCAGGGGAGGGCAAATAAGTTAATAATACTTAGAGCAAAATACAAGAGAAAATAGCTCATGTTGTCTAAAAATTAACTTAAATTAATCACCTGCCAATAACTTAACAAAAGCAACACAAATATGAATAAACAAGTTGCTAAATATGCCCTTTACACAATGTATGCTCTATCGTTTATTTAAAAAGAGAAAGAAAACGTTGGGATCAAGACAATTTGCATGCATTAGTTGATATAAAGAGTCAGCATTGAACCATAAAGTCTGTAGGGTGGAACAATATAATATCAGTGCCGTGGTGTAATCATACAGGTGCAGCTGATTCTATATATAGCACTATGATCACAGGGTCATTGATTGCACACAATTGGCTTCTTATGGGTTGCCATGGTGACGTGCGCTGATGTGCACTGCTCCGCTCCACCTGCAGATGACAGCAGCGCCTTACGGTTTATGTGTATCAGGTACATCTGGACAGAGTAGTACAGAGGTTGGACAATGAAACTGAAACACGGGCCAATTTAGTGTTGGAGGTTTCACGGCCTGATGGCCTGTCTTCACTGATTTTATATTCTAGAGCAGAGTGTGAAGGTGGAATTATCAGAGCAATAGCACAGCTGTGCATATGTGCAATCCACACAGCATATGGGAGACATATTAGAGATCAAAAGAGGACAAATTGTTGGTGCGCGTCTGGCTGGCTCATCTGTGACCAGGACAGCAAGTCTTTGTGGTGTATCGATATCCACACGTCCACACATGACAAACCACGTCCGACAACGCAAGAAAGCTGTCCAAAAGGGATGTCCAGGTATAACCCGGATTGAATCCAAAAAACATAAAACCACAGCTGCATAACTCATTAAAGGGGTCATGAACTGTATTGTTTTATGGTTTTTATAATGTTTCCTGGGGTGCACTTAAAATGTTAGTATGATTTTTACATTCAAATTTTCATAATTTAGAAATAAAAGGCATTTTCCAACCATAATTTTAGCCTCTGAATTGAACCCTCTGTTTGAAGGTGTCTGCTGTGAGACTTATTCAGTGTAAACGCCCACTGCTGTGATTGGCTGCTGTGAGACTTCAGTGTAAACGCCCACTGCTGTGATTGGCTGCTGTGAGACTTCAGTGTAAACGTCCACTGCTTTGATTGGTTGCTGTGAGACTTCAGTGTAAACGTCCACTGCTGTGATTGGCTGCTTTGAGACTTCAGTGTAAACTCCCACTGCTGTGATTGGCTGCTGTGAGACTTCAGTGTAAACGTCCACTGCTTTGATTGGTTGCTGTAAGACTTCAGTGTAAACGCCCTCTGCTGTGATTGGCTGCTGTGAGACTTCAGTGTAAACGCCCTCTGCTGTAATTGGCTTCTGTGAGACTTCAGTGTAAACGCCCACTGCTGTGATTGGCTGCTGTGAGACTTCAGTGTAAACGCCCACTGCTGTGATTGGCTGTGAGACTTCAGTGTAAACGCCCACTGCTGTGATTGGCTGTGAGACTTCAGTGTAAACACCCAAACACCCAAATTTGGTTATTTGTGTGCGCGGGGCTGTCGTTCGTGAGGGGCTGCTGGTTTTACTTTCAGTTTGTGTTTATTTTTAATTAAAGTATGGTGAATGTTAGCCGGTTCCCGCCTCCATCTTCCCTGAACCTACAAACTCCGTTACAGGAGCATTCTTTGATTGATTTCTTTAATTTAATCAAACTTTAAATAACAGATTATTTTCATCCTACTGAGCGATACAATGTAAAAGTTGAGAGTTTACTACAGTTACGGTTACATGTTGTGACATAACTGTCTAGTCAATATGGTAAAAGTCTGTTTACAAAGCCTGCGCCGAAATTGCAACTGATTTCCCAAAGACTCCACAGTGAAATGTAGCGAACAAAAATAAATAACGCTCAGCTGAGACATTCACATTGTTGAAAATAAATCAGCACATTTCTAGCAGGATCCTTTGGAGGGTAATGTTATTTTTAGTCCAGTGATCCTGTATCGCTCTTCTCTCCTCGTCATCTCACTAACACACCAGTGGGCGGGGCCAAAGTTGTGATGATGAAGTAGGCGTTGATCATCTTCTGTCTTTCACCGATCTAATATAAGCACATAACACAACAAGTCGTTCTCTGGGCTTGGTTACAATAAAAGCTTTTTGGACTACAAAGTTTTCAGTTCTGAAACAAGATATTCTTATAGGATGCATGATGACCGCTTATACACTCACCTAAAGGATTATTAGGAACACCATAGCCTACTAATACTGTGTTTGACCCCCTTTCTCCTTCAGAACTGCCTTAATTCTACGTGGCATTGATTCAACAAGGTGCTGAAAGCGTTCTTTAGAAATGTTGGCCCATATTGATAGGATAGCATCTTGCAGTTGATGGAGATTTGTGGGATGCACATCCAGGGCACGAAGCTCCCGTTCCACCACATCCCAAAGATGCTCTATTGGGTTGAGATCTGGTGACTGTGGGGGCCATTTTAGTCCAGTGAGCTCATTGTCATGTTCAAGAAACCAATTTGAAATGATTGGAGCTTTGTGACGGTGCATTATCCTGCTGGAAGTAGCCATCAGAGGATGGGGACATGGTGGTCATAAAGGGATGGACATGGTCAGAAACAATGCTCAGGTAGGCTGTGGCATTTAAACGATGCCCAATTGGCACTAAGGGGCCTAAAGTGTGCCAAGAAAACATCCCCCACACCATTACACCACCACCACCAGCCTGCACAGTGGTAACAAGGCATGATGGATCCATGTTCTCATTCTGTTTACGCCAAATTCTGACTCTACCATCTGAATGTCTCAACAGAAATCGAGACTCATCAGACCAGGCAACATTTTTCCTCAGTCTTTAACTGTCCAATTTTGGTGAGCTGTGCAAATTGTAGCCTCTTTTTCCTATTTATAGTGGAGATGAGTGGTACCCGGTGGGGTCTTCTGCTGTTGTAGCCCATCCGCCTCAAGGTTGTGCGTGTTGTGGCTTCACAAATGCTTTGCTGCATACCTCGGTTGTAACGAGTGGTTATTTCAGTCAAAGTTGCTCTTCTATCAGCTTGAATCAGTCGGCCCATTCTCCTCTGACCTCTAGCGTCAACAAGTCATTTTCGCCCACAGGACTGCCGCATACTGGATGTTTTTCCCTTTTCACACCATTCTTTGTAAACCCTAGAAATGGTTGTGCGTGAAAATCCCAGTAACTGAGCAGATTGTGAAATACTCAGACCGGCCCGTCTGGCACCAACAACCATGCCACACTCAAAATTGCTTAAATCACCTTTCTTTCCCATTCTGACATTCAGTTTGGAGTTCAGGAGATTGTCTTGACCAGGACCACACCCCTAAATGCATTGAAGCAACTGCCTGGTTGATTAGATAATTGCATTAATGAGAAATTTAACAGGTGTTCCTAATAATCCTTTAGGTGGGTGTCTGTCAAAAGCTCAGTTCATGACCCCTTTAAATGCACACATCGACTCGCCTGTTTCCACCAAAACTATTCATCAGGAGCTCCACACATCATTATTCATGGTCAGACTGCTATAGCTTTCATTGGTGCCAACGGTGCAAATCTTGGGCTGTGGACAATGTGAAATATGTATTGTTCTCTGATGAGTCCGGTTACGGTGTGGAGAAGCCCCAAAGAGACTCAACACCCGGACTGTGAAGCACGGTGCGGATCAGTGATGTTTTGGGCTGGAATATCATGGCATTCCCCACTGTGCTTGATGGCATCTCTGCCAAGAACTACCGAACCGTTCTGGAGGACCATATGCACCTAATAATTCAAAAATTGTACCCTGAAGGGAGTGCCGTGTGTCAGCATGATAATGCACCAATACACACAGAAAGACGTGACATCTCTCATGGTCTGCACAGTCACCAGATCTGAATATGTTGGAGGTATTTTGGAGGAGCGAGTCAGAAAACATTTTTCTCCACCAGCATCACGTAGTGACCTGGACACTGTTCTGGAAGAGGAACGGCTCAAAAGCCCTCTGGCCGCTGTGAAGGACCTGTATCTGTCATGATTGGATGAATTGATGCTGTATTGGCTGCAAAAGGAGGCCCTACGACATACTAATAAATGATTGCGGTCCAGGTTTCAGTTTCATTGTCCCGTGTCTATGTGAAATACCAAAACTAATAAATACAAAAGTTTTGAGTAAAAAATACTTGGTTTGATATTTTGATACACGATGCAAAAAGAAATGTTAAAGAGATTCTGGTGTTGCCCTTTCTTGAACTGCACCATACCTCAAAAACATGTTGAACTCACAATATGAAAATATAAAGACCCCAGGACTACAAAGTGCAGGGATAAAAGGCAGAAAGAAAGTTGTAGCGTCGTGTCTGTTCGTGTATGTCTTCAAAGACGGATACACACCACATAAATACGATCTATTATTTGCAAGCAAAGAACGAAGAGAATGTTGGTTCGTGAAAGCACTTTGTTTTCATCTTTTTTCAAAAACTCCAGTATTATTTATGAAAACGTTTTGAGATTGATCTCCTCACGTGTCTGAGAGCTTTTCTCTTCTCTGTTTCACATGCAGAATCAGGTCAAATGAAATATGAACTCATTTTCCTTATTAATCAGTGCTCCGCGTTCAAGCACTTGATGATGCCTACTATAGTCCCTACATACAATTTGCTAACGTTGCCATTAAGTTATGAAAATTAAATGTTTTATTGTTCTCTAAGTAGCCAGTTTTTAACGTTTTTTCTTGGTTATGTAAGATTCCATTTGCTCATTCTTCAAACATTATGAATATTTTAATATTCTCTGAACATTCTGTAATGAGTAGTGGCCTAACATTTAAAAAACATTAGACAAACGAACGTTCTGTCAAAGACTTTATGTATTATATAGTAAAGACGGTGTACTCTGATTACTTATGAATGGGTGAAAGTGCAACGCCCAATATTGCAAATAAGCCGCGCCTTCTAAATGAAAGAGCCAATCATTGATTAGTAAAGTCATCGCATCACTGCGGCTGCCATTAGAAGCTCCGGTTGCTATAGAAACGGGCAGTGTTCTGAGGTACACTCTTTGAGTTATGCTTGAGTGTTAAGAAACAAAATTTATGAGACAGTTGTTGTCAGATTTAATTGGTTATTTCAAATATGGAATTTAACCGTAAGCTTGGCGAACAGTTTTAGAGAGATTTCGATGTTTCCCCATTCAAAGCAGCACTTGCATGCCCGAGAGGCGTTTCAAAGATGGCCGCCGAGGGAAATGATTTGTCGTCACTGGAGAAGAACGTTTGTTCATAACCTGAGAGAACCTTTCCAGAACGTTAGCTAAAGTTTGGAAAACGTTCCCCGCATGTTCTCAGCAACTGAACTGATTTGGCTCCTTCTACATAGGGACAAAACACATCGGCTAAAATATTCCATAAATAGCCATATTTTATTAGACTGAACTATATTTGAACAATACTTTTCAGAACTGAATTAAAAATAAGATGGACATTTTTTTCATCTGCAATCTTGGAATGAGTTTCTGGCAATGCATTACAGGATCCGTCTTCCCCGAGAATAATAAATGCAATGCTTGCTAGCCAAGGCATCTTTGAAGGCACTTCGGAACAGGGGAAGAGATTAAAATACTGGTAAACAGCTCACTGGTTTGGACCAGAACTGCCGTGATGTTACAAAAGTAGGCTACTGAAATAAATGCAGTGTGTGCAGCCAGCAGTAGAATTAGCAAGCCGTTGTGCACACTAATGTTATATTCAACAGAAATCCTGCCTAAAATAAATTTTCTTTGACATTGAAACATGCACCGAAAAGGCATGAAACATAACCTCTGCATTAATTCTAACTGATGAATGAAACATGACAATAACCGCCTGTCACACAATCACAAATGCGACACGACAGGAGAGCATAAATCATCCACAGCTTTTAATCAATGTTTTTGACAGGTGTGACATAAACTGCAGCCTAATTACAGTGAAACGTATTTGGACACTTAAAACATCAAGTTATTTCTAAGAAAAGACTGTGCATCATGCTCCTCTAGCCACTAGAGAGCGCTGTTGAGCCTTGTTTTATTTTATTTTAGAAACCTGTGTGGACTCCATATACACTTTATTGCCAAAAGTATTGGGACACTCCTCCAAATCACTGAATTCAGGTGTTCAATCACTTCCATGGCCTCAGGAGCTCAGTGAACTCAAGCGTTGTACCATGATCAGTTGCCACCTGTGCCACCAGTCCATTTGTGAAATTTCCTCACTACTAAATATTCCACGCTCAACTGTTAGTGGGATTATAACAAAGTGAAAGCAATTGGGAACAACAGCCACTCAGCCATGAAGTGGTAGGCCACATAAAATCCCAAAGCGGGGTCAGCGCATGCTGAGGGTCACAGTGAGCAGAAGTCACCAACTTTCTGCAGAGTCAACAGCTACAGACCTCCGAACTCCTGTGGCCTTCAGATGAGCTCAAGAACAGTGTGTAGAGCTTCATGGAATGGGTTTCCATGGCCGAGCAGCTCATCAAAGCCTTACAATGCAAAAGCGAGGGATTCAGTGGGGTAAAGCACGCCACCACTGGACTCTAGAGCAGCGGAGACGTGTTCTCTGGAGTGACCAATCACGCTTCTCTGTCTGGCAATCTGATGGACGAGTCTGGGTTTGGCAGTTGCCAAGAGAACTGTACTTGCCTGACTGCATTGTGCCAAGTGTCAAGCTTCTAGAAGAATGGTCAAAACTTCCCATAAACACACTCCTAAACCTTGCATAAAGCCTTCCCAGAAGAGCTGCAAAGGGTGGGCCAACTCCATATTAAACCCTACGGATTAAGAATGGGATGTCATTAAAGTTCATGTGCATGTAAAGGCAGGCGTCCCAAAACCTTTGGCAATATAGTGTATTTCATTTCGGTGGTTTTCTACAAGTCAGATTTAACCCAGCGATTATAAACCACTAGATATCTTACTCAACTCTGCTTGTCTCGTCTGGTCTCTACACCTGTAATCCGGCCTGGCCGATAAAGCTCAGGTTAGTTACCACGGCTCTTATCTCTGAAGTCCAGGTTCACTCCCTTCAGCATTAGATAGAGCATTAGAACAGAAATCCTCCCCCAGAATAGTTTGAGAATCTGCTGCTCTGTGTGGTCTGGTATAACGTTCATGACAGATCCATCACAGCCTCTGAGTTTATCTAGAAGGATTTCATGGTATCCTGTGACAAAACGAGAGATTGAAAGTCTAAGGACTAGCTGCATTCTTGTGTGGTTAAGTTTTCTGGGGGCCAGGATCGGTTAAAGGGATAGAAAATTCTGTCATTAATTCCTAACCATCATGTCGTTCCAAACCCGTAAGACCTTCGTTCATCTACAGAACACAAATTAAGATATTTTTGATGAAATCCGAGAGCTCTCTGACCCCTCCGTAGTTAACAATTTAATAAACACTTTCAAGGCCCAGAAAGCTAGTAAAAAAAATCGATAAAATAGTCCATGTGACTACAGTGGTTCAACCTTAATTTTACAGTGTCTATTCACACCGAGTGCAAATAGTGTGCCTTGTTAGCATGTTCAATTAGTACTAGCTCCGCCTTACAATGCCTTGTTGGGCCAAACAACATAAAAAAAACGCTCATATTTAAATGTCTTCAGTTGCGCAATCAGTAAAGCGTATGGCTTAAGGATCTTGGTTTTGACGCGATCAATGCTTTTGCAGAGCTCGCTCTTCTCCCTTTTCTCATCACAAATCACATCGGAAAGGCATTTACTTTCAATAAAAATCAAGAAAATGTTCTAAATGTATTTGTATTCTAAAAGAATTTGTTTTGTGCTCGTGTGAGGTTAATCTAGGGCTGCACGATTGACTGAAACTAAACCAAAATCGAGATTTGTCTTTGTGAAATTATGAAAATCGCTTCAATTTTTTAATAAATAAATAAATATATGTGTAGATGATGCGCAGCACTGTTCAGGGCGATCGGTTCGCAATAAATGCTGCTCTATCTCTGCATGCACTGTGAGATGGAGTCATTGGCATTTTAGTTCGAAAAGGGGCACGGTTTGCATGAAATATTGCTAATGTAAAAGCTGTCAATCGTGGGCTCGGTGCGCACCGGGGTACCGAACCCGAGACTATCTGAAGGAGGTGGCACTCGAACTGTCCCGCGTTTCACGTGAAACGGACCCGGGTGCGCACTTGTTCAGGAAGAAACGTAACCTGCATAAGTGTTTTAGCGTATTACATTGTATTTAGTTCAATAAAACACATGTAAGGGATGATGGTGTTGATGATTTACCTTGGATACGAGTGTATTCGCGCATATGCGTGCAATCAGGGCAACAAATGAACTTCATGCGACGCACATACAGTAAAACCAAGAGTCGTTTTCTCAGCTGCGCATAATGGCACCAAATTAATAAAAACACAATATATTTACGGCAGTGTGTTTTCTATCAAGTTGATAGAACTTGATAGAATCAAGTTGAGTGTGAAACCAGACCAGCGCTGCGGGGGATGCCGGGAACAATCGCGTTTGGACATAACCACAGCAAACGGGCCCAGTGTTAAAGCCCTTAATGTGCATTAGAAAAAGCAACAACCTCTTTCCAAACTTGTAATGAGAAGTGTTTACAAACCTGTTGTCCAACAAATTTAATCGAGTGTTTGAAATAACCTACTTTTGTAATCTGACAGGCTTCCCATCACAGAATGATGCAGAAATTATTTTATTTTATAATATTCTGTAGTACAATGATAGATTCGCGGTGTTCAGACGTGTACGGTACTTTTTTTCTTTCTCAGTGAATACATAAGATAAAATAAGACAAAAATTAAGACATTACAGTCACATTTTTTAATCATTATTTAATATTTTATTATAAAACCTTAGACCTTTCTAATGATTTATGTTTTCTGTAAAATATAATAATAATTGTTATTATTATTTTTATTCTTAAATATTTGTATTGTACAGCACTTTTTGCATTTTTCAGACATGGTAACAGACGTTTTATACATGTGCTACAATTTTGTGGGCCGTGCTACAAAACGTTCAACCTCTGTAGCACCAGTGCTATGTGCAAAAAAAGTTAACGTACAGCCCTGATTTACACTCTATGTTATTATTGCATCCTGTTAATGTACAACAATACTGAGATGCAAATACTATATATTTGTCAGAATAAAGTATAAATTGCACGTAATTACTATTTACACATATTGCACAGAACTGCTACTTTTATATGGTGTAAATCTCTATTTCCACTTAGTAAATAGCATCTACAGTTATTTGCACTTAATGTAAATATCATCTATCGCTAAGAAAATATGTTATTTTCTGCCCTGGTTTTGAGGCTCTCTGAAGAAACGTTCGGTTTTAATGGGCGTGCCGCACTAAAGACTTGGAAGTAAACGCCCACTGCTAGGATTGGATAAGATTTGCATATTTAATGAGCTTCAGCTCCCCTCAGTACATGTGGGAATTGTTTTGAAAGCGTCTGGGGAAACGCTCACAGGGCTCGCAAAATGCCTTTATCAAACAAACACAATGATTCATCTCTCATCCACCCGTGTTTGGAATGTTATTGTTTTATTACTTGGCCCGCCCGATCGGTGGTGTAAGGATCGGTTTTGCTGCTAAGATAAAATCTTAGATCCACTTCCCAGCAATAGAACAATAAAAGTCACTAATCTTGAGAGAAGATCTCACAGAAAACGTGTGAAACCACCCTGACAAACATTTCTCCCCCCTCCCCATTTTGCCCTCTCCTTGCCCTGTTTTCAAGTCACCAAATCCAGATATACCAGTGATGATGTATCTTGTAAATCTATTGTTTTATCCTTTTCATGTTTGGTGTCTTTTTAAAGGTCTCGGTGCGAATGGTAAAATGGTCTCAGTTTCCCTGCAGTCACTAGTTAGAAAGATTGAAAACTAATGAGAATTCTGTTCTCCTTTTGAGGAGTCTCTTCAAATATATCTGATCCACTCCCCGAAAACCAGATGGTTGTGTTGCAAATATTTACAACCCTTTTGTTCTAGTTGGAGTATTTAAGGGAGGGTAACATAGCTTTCAGGGGGAAACATTCTGTAGCCAGAACCCCCATGCAGTCTTTGGGACACACACACACACTGCATGTATTGTGCCAGACATGATGACTCTTCGCTTATTACTTTGCGATTGTGTTTATGTTTTTACACTGATCAGTTGTGTACCATGGATTCTTGTTTACTTATTTACGTTTCCTGTCTGGTCAAAATAAATGTTAATCTTGATTTATCTTTCTGAAATCATTATTTTAGTAGAGTCATATGAGGAGTAAGTAGGGGCTACCGCAAATCTCTCTGTTGGGACAGATCAAACTGAGGACTCCATAGCGGGAGCATTGAGCCATGCATGAGAGAAAATCCGATTTCTGACTGTCGCTGTTATTATAAGTTGCAGCTTCCGTGCCTATTAATCAAATTACACTTTTTGTTATGAGTAAACCTGTGGGACTCACTTAAAGTTAAAATAGTTCACTCTGCAATCCTCTGTAATATCAGAACTGACTAATTTGTGTCGTGAGAGCTAGTGATTCGCGACACTAGCCTCTGTGCGGCTCCGGGTCCCATGGTGGAACAAATATTTGAAAATAAGTGATACTAAGAAAAATCAACGATCTAAATTAAATCGCAACTAATCATAAAATCAGCTGATAAACTCTAAACGTACCACACTTTATGGAGTCACATAAAATTGGAGTCAGATACAATTATTAATGGAGTCAGATTTAAAATGAGATTGCAATAAATTAAGAGAATTTCACCAAAATGCTGAAAAGGCTTACACGCAGAATATTCCTTTTGACCTAGCCGTTAGCATCTGGTTTTTGGGCTAAGGGATGAAAGTTTACAGTGGATATAAGTGTGACCTGTACACACACACACACACACACACACACACACACACACACACACACACACACACACACACACACACACACACACGTGCGGCTTTTCAGATGACGTCAAGGGTCGACATTTTCTGAGATTGAGCGTTTTCTGGGCCTGGTGTCAAAAACAGCCAATAGCATTTTGTTAAAACCACAGTTTGACTAGAGCCTTTCGGTTTGGTAAAACCAGAGTTTCCTCCTAACCTCTAACTGTTTATCATCATAATCTCCTCCATATCGCTTTGAAATACAGCACTCTTTGCAGAATTTAAATGGATCCGATATGTTTTGTTGTCTGCACCGACTCGCGCATATGATCCGCTCTCGTGTCTCTAGTCTAACTTTAGACCAGAGCCGTTGGTGTGTGTGTGCTGCGGCAGTGCACGTGAAACTAACGTGAAACCAGACTTCATTCGCCTCAACTGAAAGCATTACATGTCTGAAACGTTTCCTATTGCATGGATAGTGTGCCTTTCACCATGTAGAAAATAGTAAATGTGTGAACAACTGACTGATTTCAGACGTAGCTTCAGCGTCTATTTATAGTGTAGGGAGTGGGACGATGTCATCAAAATCTGTGATTCATTTTAACGGAAGTGAGAGATTGTAAGTTTTGAATGCTTATATCTCCTAAATGTGAATTTTGTCATTGTTTTGGAACACACCAGCTTATTCCTAACCTTAAGGCTAACATAGTCATACTAAAAGCTAAAAAACTTCCATTTTGATTTCAGGGAGCCTTTAAGGTTGAACCACTGGAGTCACATGGACTATTTAAACGATGTTTTTACTGCCTTTCTGGACCTTGAAAGTGGTAATGGTGTTGTTATTTATATGGGGTTCTGACCCCACTCTTGGATTTCATCAAAAATATCTTCATTTTTGTTTCCGAAGATGGTCTTACGGGTTGGGAATGACATGAGGGTAAGTAAAGAAATGACATTTTTGGGTGAACTATCCCTTTAAAAATCCTACTTTTCTTTAGTATTTATTGGAGTGTTAAAAAGCCCCTTTCTGTTGATCTTTCTTTTTAAAAAACAAAACACAAAACAGAGTTTAATATAATCTTTACTAGCAAAATGTAAAATTCAACAACATAATCGAATGCATAATGCTTATTTTCTGTATGCATAGAATAGGCCTATCATCAGTAAATAACCATCTACATTTGCCAAATTGTGCATGTGTATCCCACAATGCAATGGACCCAGCTATTTCTACACTCTTTCTCAGTATTTTTGTCTCGTTTTCCAGTACAATTAATTTTGCTTCTCAAGTTAATGTTTTTTGCTTTAAGAATGTTTATACATTTGTACTGAAAACAAGACAAATATACAGAATCAATATCCATTGCAATATTTTGCAACACAAAGGTTTACACTAGAAAAAACCTTTTTACACAATATTTGCTTTATGTTAATATTTGATCGAACTGTTAAAAATACAGGAAATTGAAATCCTCAACAATGGCATATACTGTTTGAAACATGTCTGCATAATGTTAATATTACACAGGCTCAATATATTGCAATATATTTAGGCTGATAATGTGCAGTAAGCAAGGATGTTAACATAGCGTGAGTGAGACACACCTAGACAGATTCTGAATCAGGAAAAGCACTTAATATAAATGCAAGACCCTAGAAACATTAAGCATCTGGAAGTAGGTTAACTCATTAGCAGAAACAGGTGTGATGGTAACTATGGCAACTATACTCAGTACTGAGGTGAGGCTTTTGCAATAGCAAAACTGAGATGCACCGGGTGTCGACATGGCAATTATGATTTTATGAGAGTAAACACATGTGAAAAAGAAAGTGCTTATAATTTACTTTGCTGCTACAATCAGGGTTAAGAGGAACTGGGTTTGTGATGATATTCATGATATCAGAGATTTGACAGATATTCAGTTTTTTTTTTTACTGAGTTGCAAATAAGCTTACAACAAGGGGGTATTAGTTAACTTTAGTTAATGAATTAACTAACAATGAGCCACATGGGCTGCAGTATTTATTAATCCTTGTTAGTGTTACTTAATAAAAAATAGCATGTTAGTTAATGTTTGCTCAGGTCTATTAAAATAATAATAAACAGATACAACTTTAGTAAATGGTGAACTTCAAGATTCATAAATGCTTTAGAAGCATGTTCCATTGTTAGTTCATGTTAACTAAATAATGTTAATAAATGAAACATTATTGTAAAGTGTTACCACAGTAAAAAATCTTAACCTATTTCAACTTAAAAACATTATTTCAGTAGCTGCCTTAAATTTTTAAGTTAAAGCAACTTAAAAGTATGTCACTATTTACAATTTACATTAAACTGACTTACAATTTTGAGTTGAATCTTGTATAAATTAAAAAGTTAAAATTGCCTAACTTATTTTGATGAGTTAAATTAAAGAGATACCGCTGGAAAGATGAATGTGTATTTAAATTGGGTCATTTATGCAGTAAAAATGTGAAATTCTTTTAGAAGTTGGTGCCTTCAAGACTGAGGATGAAAGACAACAACTCCCAGAATGCACTTGCTTCGCTGCCCTACAAGGCCACTCCCCAAGCCACGCCTATACATCGCTTGCCCACCGTGGCACCGCCCCACCGTCACCACCCCACAGTCGTTTAAATTTTATAGTAATAAAATAATTTAGTTCAGTTAGAGAACAGGCACTACAATTAAAAACTGAACGTGTCTGTTCAATACAGCCGAAAGAGAGTCGCAGCATAAACGCAGCAGGAGTCAGATTTCATTCATCACGAGAGCGAACAGCTGACAGACAAGATGGTCGCAGAAGATTTGGTTTCAAAGTGAAATGCGCCTAGTTTGTCATTGTACCGTTTTGTTGTGTTTTTCATTAAGAATAATAGGCTAATGAACCCACAATTCAAGCAACCTGCCCCCGAATTGGCACTAATTCTAAACCGAAACTAAAATGAGCACTACCGCACGGGCATTCATTCACGCCGCGTGTCCTGTGCGTTTTCAGTTCATGCCTATGGAAGCTTAACTTTCATAGGAATTCATTGAAAACACTTGCGTTGCCGTTGCTCTGACCGCTCCGTTATCAATGCCCAAGCAGCCGAGCCCATTTTACATTCTGTGAGTGAGATCCCACCCCTATGGACGGGTTGAAAACATGAGGAACTAGCTCTACTACTGGCTGTAGTCTCTAGCCTCTGGCCAAAAAAGCCTCCGATGGCATAAAATGGAGGCTTTTTTCCACACAAAAAATACATAAATCTCTCGTCTCAGGGGGAAATGAGGGGGGGGAGCACGATCATTCGAATATACTACCGGGTTTCTACTGATACAAAGCTTAATGCTAATCGCTGAAGTAACCCTTTAACTTAAAAACATATGTTGTCATAACTTATTGATCCTATAATTTTTTTACAGTGCATAATAAGCAAACTTAGCAAATAAACAAAATGTCATTATATTCTGTTTTTTTCACACAGTTTTCAGGTTTACTCACCCTCAACAGCTTCTCATCAGAAACAAATTGTGATTGGCCGCCTTGTGTGTCAATCAGACTTCTCTTTTCTAAGTGGGCGGTTCTTAGGGGTGAAGCAATGTGGAATAGAATTCATGATGATAGTTGAAAGTCTGACAACACAAGACATCACAGCAGAACATGAGCCGTTAATGCAGGAGGATACAACTCAGAAAGACAAAAACAAGAGGAGAAATAAACAATAATAAGGGCAGGGCTGAGAGCGGTGGGAGCGGTGCTTATGAGTGTCACCTGCGTGCCACAACGGTCTCGAGTCTCACAAAGGAGCTCCGGGAGGATAAAAGGAAGAGTGACAACAGTGCAAGATGAGATCGAGGGCCAGGACTTTATGTTGTGGTTTTGTGTTAGTTTAAGCAGCAGTCGTCGTGAGGGGCTGCCACTTTACACGTTTTGTTGTTTGTTTATTTTATGATTCAAGTTTATGTTGAATGTTCGCCGGTCAGACACCGTGGTATAACGAGCACACTCGGGCCCTCAAGAATCCAGCCTGAACGCTGGAGCGCAGCTGGAAGAAAACAAAACTAGAGGTGTTTCACATTTCAGTTGAGAAAACATACAGCAAATCGCTCGAGGAAGAAATCAAATTATCGTACAGCTTCACCTTCGAATGTCAGCGGTGGAAACGAGGCCCATCTCAACACTCATTAACCAGCGTTTGCTACCAGATACAGATATTTGGGGTCTCTGAGTAATTGCCTCTGGAGCCTGCTATATTGAGTTGATATGAGAGGATTTTACTAGAAATAGAGACAAAAGTTTTGTTTGCAGTGCAAGGATGTTATGCAATCTCTAAAAACAGCTAAATCTAATAAAGAGACGTGACATTTCATGCTGGAAAAAAATACAAAACATGAGCCACAAAGTCTAATGCCACAAAACTCAAAATAACATCTAGATCCTGAGACGAGGTTGAAAAGCTTGTGCACATGCTATAGAGCCAAACAAAAGAAAAACTGTTTGCAGATCTATAGTGAGCTGCATAGAAAAGCATTATAGGTGCTCTCAGGAGGAAATCTGTTCCGAAACTTATGCGACCTTGCAATATACCTTTTATATTATTGCATGTAATGCTTATTAAGAATATTACACTATTAGCCAAATGATATGTATTGCAATAAAAAAGGTCAAGGTTTTACTCAAAAATTGCCAGTGAATTTGACAAATAATTACAAAGAAACACATTGAATTAAACATGAAATGTTTAAAGGGGTCATGAACTAAAAAATAAAATGTTCCTTGAACTTTTGACATATAAGCGGTTATCATACAATAAGAATATCCTGTAAGTCCAAGCCCAGAGAACGACTCGTTGTGGAATTGCCTAAAATAGATCGGTGAAAGACAGAAGAAGATCAACGCTTACTTCATCGTTGCAACTTTGGCCCCGCCCACTGGTGTGTTAGTGAGATGACGAGGAGAGAAGAGCGATACAGGATCACTGGACTAAAAATAACATTACCTTCCAAAGGATCCTGCTAGGAATGTGCTGACTTATTTTCAACAACGTGAATGTCTCAGCTGAGTGTTATTTATTTGTATTCGCTACATTTCACTGTGGGTTCTTTGGGAAATCAGTCGCAATTTCGTCTGTTATTTAAACTGTTATTAAATTATATGAGATGATTTGATCTTTGTGACATGGAGTGTTATCCTGCTGGAAGTATCCATCAGAAGATGTGTCCACTCTGGTAATAAAGGGATGGACATGGTCAGCAACGATACTCAGGTCGGCTGTGGTGTTTAAACGAGTCCAAAAGTGTGCCAAGAAAATACCCATTACAGCACCAGCAGCCTGAACCGCTGATACAAGGCACGATGGATCCATGCTTTCATGTTGTTTACGCCAAATTCTGACCCTCTCATCTGAATGTCGCAGCAGTAATCCAGACTCATCAGATGTTTTTGCACTCTCCTGTTGTCCTGTTTTGTTGAGCCTGAATTGTAGCCTCAGTTTTCTGCTCTCAGCTGACAGGAGTGTCACCGGTGTGTCTTCTGCTGCTGTAGCTCGTCTGCTTCAAGGTTGGACGTGTTGTGCGTTCAGAGATGCTCTTCTGCAGACCTTGCATGAGTTATTGTTGCCTTTCTATCAGCTGAACCAGTCTGGTCATTCTCCTTTGACCTCTGGCATCAACAATGCATTTTCTCCCACAGAACTACCGTTCACTGGATATTTTCTGCAAACCCTAGTGATTGTTGTACGTGAAAATCCCAGAAGATCAGACCAGCAACAACCATGCCACGTTCAAAGTCATTTAAAGGGTTAGTTCACCCAAAAATGAAAATTCTGTCATTAATTACTCACCCTCATGTCGTTCGACACCCGTAAGACCTCCGTTCATATTCGGAACACAAATAAAGATATTTTGGTTGAAAGCTGATGCTGAGAAAGGCTTCAGATAGGCCTCCATTGGCATTCAGTACATTAATACTCCCAAGACCCATAAAAGGCACTTAAAACGTTGTTACAAAGTCCATCTCACCACAGTGGCTCTACAATAATTTTACGATGCGACGACAATAGTTTTTGTGCGCAAAAAAAAATCAAAATAACACCTTTATCCAACTTGTTATTGTCTTCCGTGTGTGCCTCCACGACGCATGCGTGAGAATATGACGCAGATCCGGCGTTCGGACACATGACCCAGAAGGGATTTGTTTACAAGCAGAGGAAGACGCGCATGTCTAAGCTGTTGAATTCTACATTGATCGTGCTTTAGGTCTCGGCGTAGTGCTCAAAATGGGGCTTAAGTGTGCATTTCATGGATTCCCGAACGCCGGCGCTACGTCATATTCTTGCGCATGCGTCGTGGAGGCACACACGGAAGACAATAACAAGTTGGATAAAGGTGTTATTTTGATTTTTTTTTGCGCACAAAAACTATTGTCGTCGCATCGTAAAATTATTGTAGAGTCACTGTGGTGAGATGGACTTTGTAACGACGTTTTAAGTGCCTTTTATGGGTCTTGGGAGTGTGAATGTACTGAATGCCAATGGAGGCCTGTCTGAAGCCTTTCTCAGCCATCAGCTTTCAACAAAAATATCTTCATTTGTGTTCCGAAGATGAACGGAGGTCTGACGGGTGTCGAACGACATGAGGGTGAGTAATTAATGACAGAATTTTCATTTTTGGGTGAACTAACCCTTTAAATCACCTTTCTTCCCCATTCTAATGCTCAGTTTGAACTTCAGCAGATTGTCTTGACAGCGTTTACTACATGCCTAAATGCATTGAGTTGCTGCCATGTGATTGGCTGATTAGATATTTGTGTTAACAAGTAGGTGAACCTTATAAAGTGCCTGGTGAGTGAGTGTGTGTGTGTGTGTGTGTGTGTGTGTGTGTATATATACATGCATGTTCATATATACTGACTTTCTCACCCTCGCTTGTTTAGAACGGGGTGTGTTTCAAATATCGAACAGGACAAAGAGTCTGACTGTGAATCTGCAGAGACGATCTTTGATCTGCTCCTCAGAGGAGACGCCATGTTCTCACGCCCAGAGTCACTAGTGTCATTAACATCAAAGGATAGGAAAAAAACTGGTTTAATCAATTTCCTCTCACTCTCTCTCCTGTTCTTGCGCAACAAAAAAAAATAAAAAAATAGATCTGGCTTTGCTAGCTGGACTTGAATTTCAGACTCAAAAGGTCTCGAACAGTCAAGTCCCTCCTGCAGCAGAGTTCACGTCAAACAGAGTAATTACCTCCAATGGTTCAGAAAACATACAGTAAATCGCTCAGGGAAGAAACCAAATTATCGTACAGCTTCACCTTCGAATGTCAGCGGTGGAAACAAGGCCCATCTCAACACTCATTAACCAGCGTTTGCTACCAGATACAGATATTTGGGGTCTCTGAGTAATTGCCTCTGGAGCCTGCTATATTGAGTTGATATGAGAGGATTTTACTAGAAATAGAGACAAAAGTTTTGTTTGCAGTGCAAGGATGTTATGCAATCTCTAAAAACAGCTAAATCTAATAAAGAGACGTGACATTTCATGCTGGAAAAAAATACAAAACATGAGCCACAAAGTCTAATGCCACAAAACTCAAAATAACATCTAGATCCTGAGACGAGGTTGAAAAGCTTGTGCACATGCTATAGAGCCAAACAAAAGAAAAACTGTTTGCAGATCTATAGTGTGCTGCATAGAAAAGCATTATACACTCACCTAAAGGATTATTAGGAACACCATACTGATACTGTGTTTGACCCCCTTTCTCCTTCAGAACTGCCTTAATTCTACGTGGCATTGATTCAACAAGGTGCTGAAAGCATTCTTTAGAAATGTTGGCCCATATTGATAGGAGAGCATCTTGCAGTTGATGGAGATTTGTGGGATGCACATCTAGGGCACGAAGCTCCCGTTCCACCACATCCCAAAGTTACTCTATTGGGTTGAGATCTGGTGACTGTGGGGGCCATTTTAGTTCAGTGAACTCATTGTCATGTTCAAGAAACCAATTTGAAATGATTGGAGCTTTGTGACATGGGGCATTATCCTGCTGGAAGTAGCCATCAGAGGATGGGGACATGGTGGTCATAAAGGGATGGACATGGTCAGAAACAATGCTCAGGTAGGCCGTGGCATTTAAACCATGCCCAATTGGCACTAAGGGGCCTAAAGTGTGCAAAGAAAACATCCCCCACACCATTACACCACCACCACCAGCCTGCACAGTGGTAATAAGGCATGATGGATCCATGTTCTCATTCTGTTTACGCCAAATTCTGACTCTACCATCTGAATGTCTCAACAGAAATCGAGACTCATCAGACCGGGCAACATTTTTCCAGTCTTCAACTGTCCAATTTTGGTGAGCTCGTGCAAATTGTAGCCTCTTTTTCCTATTTGTAGTGGAGATGAGTGGTACCCGGTGGGGTCTTCTGCTGTTGTAGCCCATCCGCCTCAAGGTTGTGTGTGTTGTGGCTTCACAAATGCTTTGCTGCATACCTCGGTTGTAACGAGTGGTTATTTCAGTCAAAGTTGCTCTTCTATCAGCTTGAATCAGTCGGCCCATTCTCCTCTGACCTCTAGCATCAACAAGGCATTTTGGCCCACAGGACTGCCGCATACTGGATGTTTTTCCCTTTTCACACCATTCTTTGTAAACCCTAGAAATGGTTGTGCGTGAAAATCCCAGTAACTGAGCAGATTGTGAAATACTCAAACCGGCCCGTCTGGCACCAACAACCACGCCACTCTCAAAATTGCTTAAATCACCTTTCTTTCCCATTCTGACATTCAGTTTGGAGTTCAGGAGATTGTCTTGACCAGGACCACACCCCTAAATGCATTGAAGCAACTGCCATGTGATTGGTTGATTAGATAATTGCATTAATGAGAAATTGAACAGGTGTTCCTAATAATCCTTTAGGTGAGTGTATGTGCTCTCATATGTGAAATCTGTTCCGAAACTTAAGCGACCTTGTAAGATACCTTTTATATTATTGCATGTATAATGATTATTAAGAATATTACACTATTAGCCAAATTATATGCATTGCAATACAAAAAGGTGAAGGTTTTATTTTGAAGCAATTTTCACAATTTTCACAAATAATTACAAAGACATCAAGTAACACACTGAATTAAACATGAAATGTAATACAATTTTCCTTTTGACATATAAGCGGTCATCATACAATAAGAATATCCTGTAAGTTTCAGAACTGAAAACTTTGTTATCAGCTTTTATTGTTACCAAGCGAGAACGACTTGTTGTGTTATGTGCCTATATTAGACCAGTGAAAGACAGAAGATGATCAACGCCTACTTCCTCATCACAACTTTGGCCCCGCCCACTGGTGTGTTAGTGAGATGACGAGGAGAGAAGAGCGATACAGGATCACTGGATTAAAAATAACATTACCTTCCAAAGGATCCTGCTAGGAATGTGCTGACTTATTTTCAACAATGTGAATGTCTCAGCTGAGCGTTATTTATTTGTATTCGCTACATTTCACTGTGGATTCTTTTGTAAATCAGTTGCAATTTCGGTGCAGGCTTTGCAAACAGACTTTTATGATATGGACTTGACATGCCACAACATGTAACCGGTCAGTAAACGGTCAAATTCACATTGTTTCTCTTAGCAGGATGAAAATAATCTGTTATTTAAACTGTTATTAAATTATATAGAAAGCGATCGAAGAACACTCCCTTTACAATCACTGGAGCTGTCAATCAAACTGTGCAAGTTTATCAGTGACTGAGTTCTGGACTCGCGCCAGAACTCTCGTAATAATCAACAAATCTCTTATTTACATTGTGTTTGCACTGTTAGTTATGATGAAAGCATTCAGCAAGATCGTTAGTGTGCATAAATCCGATTTGCAATGACGAGATCACTACAGTCATGCGCTCAACATGTAATCGGCTACAGTGGCCATCACTGCCTTTCAGGCCACAATATAAGCATAATGCTATAGATCTGAATATAATGCTATAATCAACACTTTCACAAGCAGTTAAGTAGTTGAGAGCTGTAATAGTAAAAATGTGCTGAAAGGTTTCGAGAGAGTTCCACATGTAATACTCTGCTATTTCATATGCAAAGATGTTAGCCAATCACAGCAGGGGGCATTTACACTGAAGTCTCACAGCAGCCAATCACAGCAGGGGGCATTTACACTGAAGTCTCACAGCAGCCAATCACAGCAGTGGACATTTACACTGAAGTCTCACAGCAGCCAATCACAGCAGTGGGCGTTTTATGGGGGTAGATTTGTTGTGTTATTCCAAACAAATAGATTGTTATCCACAAATAAATGTAAAGAAATTCACAAAAATTCAATAAATTCACAAATCAATAGAATGAGATCCACAAATATATGCAGGAGTTTCACAAAAATGAATAAGATTCACAAATAAATACAATGACATTTGTGAATAAAAAAAAACATCCACACATATGCTTTTATGTCACAAACACAACTGTCTTGCATTCATTTGTGAATCGCTTCCTGTGCATTTGCTGATGGCTTCCTCTACATTGGTGGATCTCTTCTTGCACATTTGAAAATTTTAAACATTTCTAGCGTCTACACTCACACAAATCCACAAATAGGTAGACTCCACCCACCGTCTACTTAAGCCATCAGATTTGTGAATAACAATCTATTTGTTTGGAATAACGCAGCAAATCTTCCCCCATAGAGTTTACACTGAAGTCTCACAGCAGCCAATCACAGCAGTGGGCGTTTACACTGAAGTCTCACAGCAGCCAATCACAGCAGTGGGCGTTTACACTGAAGTCTCACAGCAGACACGCCCCTTCAAACAGAGCATTCAAATCAGAGGCAAATCAGGGTTTTATTTTAAAATTATATATTTTTTAAAATGTAAAAATCATTATAAGTTCACCACAGGAAACATTATAAAACAATAAAACAATGCAGTTCATGACCCCTTTGAGTACCAAGACTGAGATAGTGTTTTCTTAAAAAACATAATCTTTGTTTTATTTACTACTTCACAAAATCATTTTTATAGTGCGTTAGTGTCAAACTATATTGGTAGCATTTATGAATCAAGTGTCTCATCTGATTCATGTGAGAAATGCTATTTGTGTGGCGTCTGCCTAGGACGATTGTTTCAAATCTGTCACTTTTCAGGTTTCTTTTTAGTTAGGATGCTGCTGTAGAAGACAGCTGCCTATATAGGGAGTAGACAGCAAGGGAACTCACTAGGGAAATCACAGAACTTAAACCAATTAAAGTAGTACTTCAATATTGGACAGACAGACAGCGAACAAATGTTGCATTTTGAGTAGCTGGGCTATAAAGCATCTTCATGATCAATACTCTCTCTCTCTCTCTCTGTGTGTGTGTGTGTGTGTGTTCAATCATCATATGGCTCTCTAACGCTCCAGCAGGCAGAAGTACGGCATCTCATCAGTAAAACTAGCCACAGTCTCAACACTGTGATAAACTCATGCTCCAAAGACACCAAGACACATAGAAAATACATGTATAATCTTATAAAATACATACAGCGACATGTGAAGTGAATAACACTGATTATCTCTTCATCACGGCACCTGTTAGTGGGTGGGATATATTAGGCAGCAAGTGAACATTTTGTCCTCAAAGTTGATGTGTTAAGCAGGAAAAATGGGCAAGCGTAAGGATTTGAGCGAGTTTGACAAGGGCCAAATTGTGATGGCTAGACGACTGGGTCAGAGGATACTGACTTTTTCTTGGCATAAAGTACAGAATTATTGACTGTAAATCATCGGCACAAGTGGCAGGTCTCCTGTGAATGGGATATTGAAAGTCTCCTCCAATGACAGAGGATCAGATGTCAGACAAGCGGCAGGGATGTTATAACCTTCATCTCTCCTGTGGCAGGTCAGTTTGTACGGGATTCAGGTATAAATCCTGCTGTCTTACGGCTCGGAGTCGTGACCACTGAACTCCTGCCAGCCCTCAGTTCACATACATTTGCTGATTTTCTTTCCTTCATGCCATGTTTCCTGGCACAACCATGCAGGAATAACAGCACTGGCTTCATCTCACCATCCGCCCACTAGCGTGTTTACACCTCATGCGTGACCCACGACCTGTGCAACTAAACAACAAACCTCAAATAGCATGTGGTGTCACGTCGCTGAAGTAAAACAATCATTAGACAGATGCATCCACCTCTTGAGTTGATGTTTTCCTGTAAAACAACTCTGGTAGAAAATAGCATAATTAATAGTTTGTGTGGGATATTCTCTCTGCTTTATCTAGCAGTGCAGTGGTTTCAGACAGTTCAAAATATTGCAATATTACATCTATAATGTCAGTATCATCATATTTTTTGCAATATCTGTAAGGTGAACAATAAAACCTCAACATTTCGTTCAAAATGGTGTTCCTAGGACTATCTAAAAAAGAATAAATGTCAGACTGTGGCAAGTTGTCATATTTTTTTTTTTTTTTACATGTTTTCACGGTTTGATTTTTTATTTGTTAACTTGCTGTTTTATGAATTGGTTTCTCCAGTGTGACAACATGCCCCAGAATATCAATGTGTTCAATGAACCATATTTGTAAACATAAATAATTATAAATATTCATAAGTATAAATATTTATAAATAAAATAAAACATTTAATTTATTTGATTTATTCTTTACTTTATAGGCAAGTAATGTATCTATACACACTTATAAAATAAATAAATAAATAAATAAAATATCTGTGTTCAATGAACCATATTTATAAACAAATAATTATAAATATTAATAAGTATAAATGTTTATAAATAAAATAAATATTTCAATTTTCTTTACGTTTTTATAGACAAGTCATATACACACACTTTTAAAATAAATAAACCCACACAAAATGTGACAACTAGACCTGGGGCCTGTGATACTTTAACAAACTCAAGGTTACAGGATTAGTTTCGAGTTGACAAAACCAAACCAATCTATTCAGGCTTTGTTGGTCCCATGATACTGATCATCAGCTTTCTCTGTCAACTGAGGCTTTGATCCTGAGTTTAGGAGTTTAGCTGTGACATCAGTAGTGAACAGCCAATCACAGGCTGTGGATCAGTGAAACTGAGATTCACTTCTCTCTTCTGCAGAATATTACATGATTGAAAAATATTAAGAATTTAAACAAATTTACACAGCAAGAAGAAAAGAGCTGTCTATGAAAGAGGACAACTTAAATAAAAATCTTACTGCGTCAATGCAAGTAAAAGTTATGAAGTTAATTTAGTTGATATTGTAACGTACTGCTCTGAGACACAAAGCCTGAGAATCCAAACACAGCTTTATTAAAGGATAATCCACAATCGTAGTCAAAAAACTGGATCAAAAAAGATCATACACATGCAAGCAGTCCAAACAGGCAAACAAAACAACCAACCCAACCAACCAACCAACCGACCCAACCAACCAACCAACTCAACCAACCAATAAAAACCAACCAACCAACCAACCAACCAACCAACCAACCAACCAACCAACCAACCAACCAACCAACCAACCAACCAACCCAACCAACCAACCAACCCAACCAACCAACCAACCCACCCACCAACCAACCAACCAACCAACCAACCAACCAACCAACCAACCCAACCCACCAATCCACCAACCCACCAACCAACCCAACCAACCACAACCAACCAACCAACCAACCAACCCACAAACCACAACCAGCCAACCAACCAACCAACCCACCAATCCACCAACCAACCAACCCACCAACCACAACCAACCAACCAACCCACCTACCAACCCACCAACCACAACCAACCCACCGACCCACCAACCAACCCAACCAAAAAACTGGATCAAAAAAGATCATACACATGCAAGCAGTCCCAACAGGCAAAAAAAACAACCAACCCAACCAACCAACCCACTAACCAACCCAACCAACCGACCCAACCAACTCAACCAAAAACCAACCCAACCCAACCCAACCCAACCAAACCAACCAACCACAACCAACCATCCAACGAACCCACCCACCAACCCACCAACCACAACCAACCAACCAACCCAACCCAACCCACCAACCAAACCAACCGACCCACCAACCAACCCAACCAACCAACCAACCAACCCACCAACCAACCCAACCAACCACAACCAACCAACCCAACCCAACCCACTGACCAACCAACCAACCCACCAATCCACCAACCCACCAACCCAATCAACCACAACCAACCAACCAACCAACCAACCAACCCACCCACCACAACAAACCAACCAACCCAACCAACCCAACCCACCAATCCACCAACCAAACCAACCGACCCACCAATCCACCAACCCACCAATCCAATCAACCACAACCAACCAACCAACCCACCCACCCACCACAACCAACCAACCCAACCAACCAACCAACCCACCCACCAACCAACCCACCCACCAACCAACCAAACCAAACCAAACCAAACCAACCAACCCACCCACCCACCAACCAACCCAACCAACCACAACCAACCAACCAACCCAACCCAACCCACCAACCAACCAACCAACCAACCAACCAACCCAATCAACCACAACCAATCAACCAACCAACCCACCCACCCACCACAACCAACCAACCCAACCAACCAACCCAACCAACCAACCAACCAACCAACCAACCCAACCCAATCCACCAATCCACCAACCGACCCACCAATCCACCAACCCACCAATCCAATCAACCACAACCAACCAACCAACCAACCCACCCACTCACCACAACCAACCAACCAACCAACCCAACCAACCAACCAACCCAACCAACCAACCAACCAACCCAACCAAACCAAACCAAACCAAACCAAACCAACTAACCCACCCACCAACCAACCAACCAACCCAACCAACCACAACCAACCAACCCAACCCAACCCACCCCACCCACCAACCAACCAACCAACCCAATCAACCACAACCAACCAACCAACCAACCCACCCACCACAACCAACCAACCAACCCAACCCAACCCAACCAACCAACCAACCAACCAACCAACCCACCAACCAACCCAACCCACAAACCAACCAACCAACCAACCAACCAACCCACCAACCACAACCAGCCAACCAACCAACCAACCAACCAACCAACCAACTCACCAATCCACCAACCAACCCACCAACCACAACCAACCAACCCACTTACCAACCCACCAACCACAACCAACCCACCGAACCACCAACCAACCCAACCAACCCACCAACCAATCAACCAACCAACCAACCCAACTAACCACAACCAACCAACCCAACCCAACCCAACCCAGCCACCAACCAACCAACCAACCAACCAACCAACCAACCCAATCAACCACATGACAACTTTTGCTACCAAAACGCAACCACAAGCATAAAAAAAGTATAATAATATATTAACTGGTAAAGCATGGTGCTTAAAATAAAAGATCTGCATCTGTTTCTTACAGATTGTGCTGAATTAAGTGTTATTTGGTCATTGCTAGCAAAGTGTAAAAACATGAATAGTGGGTAATAAATATATATCCTGTCAATTTAATACGAATAAATATTTTCCGTATTTTAATAATTTGTTTTGCCTTTAATACAATTACAATATAAAAGATATACCTCACACTACAGTTATAAAATATACATTTTATTTTATATTTTAGCCAGGACAGGATTCCCTCATAAGTGGATCCTTGAAAAAGTTGGAGGAGCCCTGGTTTGTAGTGGCGCTACTTCAGTGGTGTCAGGTGTTATTGAAATGAATAGCAGAACTGCAGCGGTGCAACTAAACTACACCTCTGAGCTGCTCCATGCTGAGAGTCTCTGTGCTGCAGTAATGACACCAATTAAACAAATTATCCCAGCCATTATCAGCAGTCTGCACTCCCGCTGCCAGCGAGCCCACGCCTGACGCCCACACTTTCATTAGTGCACTTAATTGACTTGTATTAATAGTAAGCACAGTGTACATCGAGTGCTTTGTTTTCATTCCATGCCACTGTGACTTTGAGACAAACCCGCAGATGTCAAAGATATATTGACTTTCATCTCGACTCTTGATCTCCAACCCAAGCCATCTGTGCAGTTTTCTTAACTTCTCTTCACTTTTCACAACTCTTCATTTAGAAAACTGCCATTAAATGGAAGTGTACAAACATGCCAACTCTTGATTTCAAACAAGAAAATATGAGTGGTGCCAAAACTCATGTCATAAAACGTAAATGTTTGCTATGTTCTGCTAGTTTTTAGCACATCGCTGCAGGATTTTTTTCGACCAAATTTTATCATCTGCCTGCAAAAAAATGTTAGTCTGATCACTTAGTAAAGCGACAAAACGCACGCACGCACGCACGCACGCACGCACGCACGCACGCACGCACGCACGCACGCACGCACGCACGCACACACGCACACACACACACACACACACACACACACACACACACACACACACACACACACACACACACACACACACACACACACACACACACACATAACATTTTATTTCTTTTAGTTTGTGGGACTGACCCATAACTGAAGCACTTGTACCTTCTCATATGGTCAAACATGACGGGATCAGATGTCTCTCTCGTGTCTGTTTCCCTCAGTGGACTTATAGGATTCCAGCTTGACATTTCTCTTTCTGTACTTCAGCCGAAAAAAAATAAATGAAAAGAGATTAGAGATGACAGATGTGATATGAGGTAAAAAGCATTTGAGAGAAGTGTGGATTAGATACAGAACTAACCATCATGCTTTGCTGATACACCACAACATTGAGACATTGCTCTACACTGTAAAAATTAAGAATTTAAGTGTGTCAGACAGGGAATTCTGGGAATGTCAATTTACGGATTTTCACATATTTTTCCCCTCTCCGGTAGGTCCTTCACAGTGTCGTAGAGGGGTGAGGTGTCTCGCAACATCTAGCTCCTGGGGTACCTCAGGGCTCAGTGCTGGGACCGCTTCTCTTCTCATGTGAATAAAAGTCAAAGTTTGCCTTTGAAAGTATTTATTTATTTTAAAGTGATGAAACAGAACATGGACATGTGTGTCACGTTTCTAATCACACATGAATGCTAAACCAATCTCAAGGAGGCACAAAATCACTTTCATGGAACTTTACCTTGGGTCAGACATAACAACCCAGTGTTTGAGTAGTTTTTGTGTTCACCAGATCCTGGGTCAGACGTAACAACCCAGTGTTTGAGTAGCTTTTGTGTTACCCAGATCCTGGGTCAGACGTAACAACCCAGTGTTTGAGTAGTTTTTGTGTTACCCAGATCCTGGGTCAGACGTAACAACCCAGTGTTTGAGTAGTTTTTGTGTTACCCAGATCCTGGGTCAGACGTAACAACCCAATGTTTGAGTAATTTTTGTGTTCCCCAGATCCTGGGTCAGACGTGACAACCCAGTGTTTGAGTAGTTTTTGTGTTCCCCAGATCCTGGGTCAGACGTGACAACCCAGTGTTTGAGTAGTTTTGTGTTCCCCAGATCCTGGGTCAGACGTGACAACCCAGTGTTTGAGTAGTTTTTGTGTTACCCAGATCCTGGGTCAGACGTAACAACCCAGTGTTTGAGTAATTTTTGTGTTCCCCAGATCCTGGGTCAGACGTGACAACACAGTGTTTGAGTAGTTTTTGTGTTACCCAGATCCTGGGTCAGACGTAACAACCCAGTGTTTGAGTAATTTTTGTGTTCCCCAGATCCTGGGTCAGACGTGACAACCCAGTGTTTGAGTAGTTTTTGTGTAACCCAGATCCTGGGTCAGACGTGACAACACAGTGTTTGAGTAGTTTTTGTGTTACCCAGATCCTGGGTCAGACGTGACAAACCAGTGTTTGAGTAGTTTTTGTGTTCCCCAGATCCTGGGTCAGACGTGACAAACCAGTGTTTGAGTAGTTTTTGTGTTCCCCAGATCCTGGGTCAGACGTGACAACCCAGTGTTTGAGTAGTTTTTGTGTTCCCCAGATCCTGGGTCAGACGTGACAAACCAGTGTTTGAGTAGTTTTTGTGTTTCCCAGATCCTGGGTCAGACGTAACAACCCAGTGTTTGAGTAGTTTTTGTGTTCCCCAGATCCTGGGTCAGACGTGACAACCCAGTGTTTGAGTAGTTTTTGTGTTCCCCAGATCCTGGGTCAGACGTGACAAACCAGTGTTTGAGTAGTTTTTGTGTTACCCAGATCCTGGGTCAGACGTGACAACCCAGTGTTTGAGTAGTTTTTGTGTTCCCCAGATCCTGGGTCAGACGTGACAACCCAGTGTTTGAGTAGTTTTTGCGTTACCCAGATCCTGGGTCAGACGTGACAAACCAGTGTTTGAGTAGTTATTGCATTACCCAGATCCTGGGTCAGACGTGACAACCCAGTGTTTGAGTAGTTTTTGCGTTACCCAGATCCTGGGTCAGACATGCAGTTTAGATTACAATTTATTTTATAACAATTTATATAACAATTTATTTATGCAAGCTTTCAGCAGTAGCCGTCTGCAAAGCCCCATAATGCAGATTTCAGCTTCCCTTGAGATGTCAACACACATGTTATGGGATTGGCTTGATTTATTAAGCTTGTCCGGCTCGATAGTTGAGCTAGCAGTTAGTGAGCCATCAATAAAAGTCTGGACAGTCTAGGGACACGCGTAATGTAGCTGCAGTGCTGCCGGCTCAATGCCTTCACTACATTTTGACTGTTTTGTTAACAAAGTTGCACCCTGATGTGCTGTAAAACGTGCCTGCGGTTTTGGGATTGCTGGAGAGTACATTTAAAACACTGATACTGCTTTAACAACGCCAAAGTGTGTGTGAAACACAAAACCTTGTGATTCTGAAACATCTCGCCCCCCCTCTGATGCCCTATTTTCCTCATCTCAACGTCAACAACTTCTGCCCCAAGCGCTCTCGGTTTTCATCCACCGCAGGCTGGTGTCTCCGTGAGAGCTTTAAAATGATAGTCTGTCATGTTTGCCTCAGTTTGAAGTATTCCCATCTTTCCCAACACTTCAGGTTAGCGAGGGAAGCCACGTGTAAGTCAAACACATCGGCAGCAAAAAAACAAAGAGCAGCGTCTGTGTGAATGAGATCTGCAACTAAACCTGCTCTGAAGGAGTTCACACGTCTTGGGTTTTGGCCTTCATTCATTTACAGCAACTTTGCTTCGGCGTTGTATGATTCTCCCCAATAGTTTGACAAGCATTATGGCTTGAGGAATGTCCGCCTTTTTAATATCAAGTCTCTTCTACTTTTTAGAGCTGCTTTACAGCATAATTGAAATCTGTTTGCATCATTGAACCATCATTTCCCTGTTATTCCTGAAAAGCCCCTTTGAAACAATTTGTGTATAAAGCACTATAGAAATAAAGGTGACTTCCCAGACAGCAACACAGTGTCGGTCCAGATCCGGCCCACATCTGGTATGTGTGGATTCTATTAAAATGTCCATGATGTGACGTGTTTATGGGACATTAGCATTGCCGTATTAAAGGATTAGTTCACTTTTAAATAAACTTTTGCTGATAATTTACTCACACCCATGTCATCCAAGATGTCCATATCTTTCTTTCTAAAGTTGAAAAGAAATTAAGGTTTTTGATGAAAACATTCCAGGATTTTTCTCCATATAATAGACTTCAATGGGCTCCAAATGGTTCAAGTGACAGTTTCAGTGCAGCTTCAAAGGGCTTTAAACGATACCAAACGATACCAGGCGATGAATAAGGGTCTTATCTAGCGAAACGATCAGTTTCTGCAAGAAACCGAGCAGTATTTATGCTATTATTTTACCTCTTATCAGACAAACGTGATCATCTCTGAGCTCCGCCATAACTTCCGCTAAGTGAGGTAAAAATAAGAGCCTGGTCTTAGATGTATACGTATATGCCTCATTAGCGCCTGCACGGATCAGTAGAATGAGGCATCTACGATCGATATATCTATGACCACGCTCGTATTTTGACCTCACTTAGCGGAAGTTATGGCTGAGCTCAGAGATGATCACGTTCGTCTGATAAGAGTTAAAACAATAGCATAAATACTGCTCGGTTTCTCGCAGAAACTGATTGTTTCGCTAGATAAGACCCTTATTCATCGTCTGGTGTCGTTTAAAGCCCTTTGACGCTGCACTGAAACAGTCATTTGGACCTTGAACCGTTTGGAGCCCATTTAAGCCCATTATATGGAGAAAAATCCTGGAATGTTTTAATCAAAAACCTTATATTCTTTTCGACTGCAGAAAGAAAGACATGGACATCTTGGATGACATGGGGGGTGAGGAAATTATCAGCAAAATTTTATTTAAAAGTGAACTAATTCTTATTTATTCCACATCTGATCTACACTAAAAGAAAACGTGCATATGGTATTACCACAGGCACAATGCTTGACATTATTTTATGGATATGATGGTGTACTGGACATACACTGCTCCATATTCTTTAAAGGGGTCCTATTCGGTTGTTAAGTCTGACATCACGCGGATCTCATAACACAAAAAAACAACAAACAGTGCTAATATATACACACACAATGTGGTGTAATACTACAAAAAATATATAATCATGACCTTTATCTTTATACCAAAATTCCAGATGGCCAGACAGTGATTCCTCTTTTATAAATCGCTAAAATATTAATATCTGTGGCGCTGTGAGCACAGAGACTGTTGTGCAGACTGTAAGTATTTAAAATGTTGAACTTTTTAAAATGTTTGATGCATAATATGAATAAATAGCGCTCATAAACGCCCGTCGATGGCATTCTCAAGTGAAACGAGTTGAGGCTTGGACCCAGAAACGGCGTTCCTTACGCCACGACTTTACAAGCGGTAATGCCCCTTTTTACAAGGTGTGAAATAAGTCCATCTGTGAATGTGAAGTTTTAGCTCAAAATACCTCACAGATCCTTTTTATAGCATGTTAAAATTGTCACTTTTTGAGGGTGAGCAAAAGCGCGCTCTTTTTGTGCCCCTTTAAATGCAAATGAGCTCCTGCTCCCAGGGTTGCCAGGGTTTCCCGCCCAATTGGGCGGTTTCGCAATCTATTTTGCGGGCAAAAATGGGTTTGGGCGGGTGGATAAAAATTGGGCTGGTTTTGGATCAGTTCGGCGGGTTTTTTGTAGCTGAGACACCGGCACTACAGAATCCTTCTTCCTGCGACCCTCTGTTCAGCAGGCAGCAGTCTCACTCACTCACTCACTCACTCACTCACTCACTCACTCACTCACTCACTCACTCACTCACACACACACACACACACACACACACACACACACTACAGCTCTGGGCTGGCTGACGTGCCCTGACGTAAACTCACAACAGACGCTCCCTCCCACTACCTTAAGCTCATATCAGTTCGTGGAATATAGGCTATAGCTTTATGATATTAGGCCTAATTGTTCATAATCACAGGTGTTAAACTCAAGTTTGCTATTATATTTAGCGTATGAAAATATTTTTTTTGTGTAGAGATGGCCCGCCATGCGCCAACGTTCTGCTTCTGCAAAGAGCGCACTGACACGTTCTATAAATAATATGTTCAACGTGATTTTCATGTAATGTTATTCAGGTGGCTATTTGAAATAATTGAAATGTAAAAATGTTTTGCATGTCCATATATCCACTCAATGTTTTCATGTTAGGCTGCTTTTGTTCCAAGCGACTTTTATTGATAATAAACAGACTCATTGATCGCCTAAGTTGATCACATTATTTTCCGTAACATAAGCTTATAGTTTAATAGTATAATGGTCAGACTGAGGACGCTTTTGTGTCCATTCCATTTTCCTTTTTTAAACCAGAAATGAAATATGTAAACGCGGTTTCTTCTTTTTTTATTTTAACACTGATTAAAAGAATTAGCAGATACAAGGTCATTTTCCTAATACCTTATTATTATTTTTATTAAAAATAATATAAATTATTTATAATTTTTTTTTTTTTTATGTGTAAATAAGCTCAATTTAATTTCTAGGGTTTATATAGGCTAGTCGATAAATTGGTAATTTTAAAGCTTGTTAATGATTTGTATTTAAACGAGAAACAAGGCAAAAAAAAAATTGGGCGGTTTTTGGCGAAGTTTTGGGCTGGAAAACCCTGCTGGCATCTGGCAACCCTGCCTGCTCCCCTTTCAAGAAGAGGGCGGAGCTTCAAGAGCTCATGTTAGCAGCTCCGATAACCTCACGCAGACACACACACTGAAAATGTCTTTTATGTTCAAACCAGAGTCGGACAATGAAAGAGAGACTCAAGAAGAAGGGTTAGTTGATGAATTTATGAGTTAACTATCTTCATTGATTAGCATATTCTGTCATGATAATCTATAAACTGCTGATGTGGGAACTGTTGTAAGATGAGCCAGAGACTATCTGCTGATGAAGAGAGAACAGGTGTAGTTTAGTTTAATTACGGTTATAACTTATGTTGTCGTCTTGCTTTTATGGCATGCTATTGCATTTGTGTTCGTACTGTATTAATAAATGTGAAAAGACGGAATGTGCTCGACTACAACAACTCTTCCTCTTCTCAACATGGTCATTTTTTACAAGGACAATATTTTCTACTACTTTTCGCTTGAGCCACAGTGTTACCACAGACAACCAGTCAGAATGCTTTAGCAACCAAATTTCCAACATAGAACGTTCAAATCTGATCATGATGAGCTTTTGAGGCTAGCTCAAGGGCTAGTGCTCTGGCTGTTTGCATTGGTCAGTCTGCAGTGTTTTATATGGATTCGTTTGGGTTTGTTCTCTATGAGGCACCACTTATGTTTTACCTTTTGAAGCCCCAAAAACTTCCGCAGCCGTGTGGAGCGTGTGAGCGAGCATATTCAAAGAGTCTCGCCGTGAAGCATGTCATGAAAACCTCAGCAGAGAGAATCAAACGCTGCCTCCTGGGAAGGTCATAGGCTACTTATGACTGTGGGTATCACTGTGAGATTTCTTATTCTTTTTATTTCATATTCCTTTCTTTTTTCTTTCACTTCAAAGACAGCCTTTTAGCATTAGCACAACAAAATGAAGAGAAAAGGATGAACATCAGGGTCATAGTAGAAAACTGAATATCTAAGACTTGGCTCCTCTGAAATACATGAGTGTGAATTTGAATTGAATTGGACACAGCCCCACAGGAAGATGAAATGCATGACAGGAAGACAAACTTACTGAATTGAAATGCAACAGAGGAATTTCATAAGTTCAACACAGCAACAAAATGAGCAAGAACAGAAACGCCTTAGCTGTATGTTGAAGGTTTCCAAGCATTGTTCTTCCTTCACGGTCCATAAAATTACAGTTTCTAAAGCTGTTCACTTTGTAGTTGTAAAATCTGAAAGATAATTACGATTTATCATTATTAATGTGAATTTCAAACAAGCGTAAAGAGTGTAAATCAAAAAACTAATACAATTATTAATTTATTTGTTTTAGAAATAAGTCTCTTCTGCTCAGCAAGGCTGCATTTATTTGATCAAAAATACAGTAACATTGTGAAATATTATTATAATTTAAAATAAAAAAATTCTATTTTAATATATTATAAAATGTAATTTATTCCTGTGATTAAAGCTGAATTTCCAGCATCATTACTCCAGTCTTCAGTGTCTTCAGAAATCATTCTTATATGAAGATTTACTGCTCAAGAAACATTTATGATTATTATCAATGTTGAAAACAGTTAAGCTGCTTCATGTTTTTGTGGAAATCATGAATATTTTTTTTTTCAGGAGTCTTTGATCAATATAAGGACTGCATTTATATGAAATATAACATTTTGTAACATTATAGACTGTCACTTTTGGTCAATTTACTGCGTCCTGACCCCAAACACCTGAACTGTAGTGTGTGTGAGTTGGGATACATAAACTAATTTAGGCCAGGGCGTCTTCATTTCAGCGCCAGTATTATCAACTGCAGAATTTACTGCACAAAGAAAAATAAATAGACAGGAATGAATGGGAAATGGGGGAAAATGGGGAATTTGTTTTTAATTTAAAATGTGTAATTTAATTCAATAATTTGTTACATTTATATAGCACTTTTCTGGGTACTCAACAGGGGTGGACTGGGACAAAAAAGTGGCCCTGGACTTTCTGGCACAAAACGGCCCATCAGACCTGCTCTGCAACACACCTCACCATAAACCCACCAGCTCATTATACACAGAGCAATTTTAAACCGAAGCTATTTATACAAAAATATGAATTATATTAATTGTTTTATTGAAATGCTTATCATACTGAATGATACTTCTTTAGGTTATAATTTGTCTTTCCACACATGGAAATGCACATGGCAAATAGTTTTTTTTTTATACAAATTTTTTATTTCTCTTTTCCATACACTTAAGTTTAATATCACTAAGTTCAATACCTACCATAAAATCAGACCATATTCAATGCTATGGTCTAGAAGACCTAGAATGTGGACTGTTTTAGGGTGCCTTTCTAGTGGTTATGGTATCTAGATATCTGTAATTCTATGGCATAGAGCTCAAATAGTGGAAAAGAGTTTAAAAATTATATGAAAAATACAGCATATTAAAATGAATTGTGAAGGATCATATGACACTGACTGAAGTGTGGAGTAATGATGCTGAAAAGTCAGCTTTTACAGGAATAAATTACATTTTACAATACATTCTCATAGAAAACAACTAGGCCTATTGGAAATTGTATTAATATTTCTTAATATTTGTGGTTTTACTGTGTAAATTTCCATCCATTAGCCCAAAAACCGAAAACTAATGACTTGGTCAAAAGGAATTCTGCGTGTAAGCCTTTTCAGCATTTTGGTGAAGTTCTCTTAATTTATTGATATCTCATTTTAAATCTGACTCCGTTAATAATTTTATCTGACTCCAATTCTATCTGACTCCATAAAGTGTGTTACATTTAGAGTTTATCAGCTGATTTGAAGATCAGTTGCGATTTAATTTAGATCAATGATTTTTCGTAGTCTTACTTATTTTCAAATATTAATATCCTCCATGGGACCCGGAGTCTCAAATAGGCTAAGCGTCCGGATTTCGCTTGCTCTAACGGTCACAGATTAGTCAGTTCTGATATTACAGAGGATTGCAGGGTGAACTATCTTGCCTCTAAGTGAGTCACACATGTGCACTCATAATAAAACATGTAATTTTAGTGATAGTCACGGAAACTGCAACTTATAATAACAGTGGCAGGTCAGAAATCAGGTTTTCCCTCATGCATGGCTCAATGCTCCCGCTATGGAGTTCCCAGTATGGCCTGCCCTGGCAGAGAGATCTGCGGTAACTCCTACAAAACTCTGCATGGACATGAATAAAATAATGATTTCAGAAAGATACAGAATAAATCAAGATTAACATTTATTTTGGCCAGACCGGAAAAGTAAATAAGTAAACAAGAATCCATGGTACACAACTGATCAGCGTAAAAACATAAAACCCAATTTCAAAGCAATATGAAAATAATTTAAAAGAGTCATCATGTCTGGCACATCTACATGCAGTTTGTACGGGGGGTCTGATTGCAGAATATTCCCCCAGAGAGTTAGAACATCCAACCTTAAATACTCCAACTAGAACAAAAGGGCTGTAAATATTTGCAACACCCCCACCTGGTTTTGGGGAAGTGGATCAGATATCTTTGAAGAGACTACTCAAAGGAGAACTGAATTCTCATTAGTTTTCCAATCTTTCTAATACTACCAGTGACTGCAGTGAAACTGAGACCATTTTACCATTCGCACTGAGACCTTTAAAAAGACATCAAACATGAAAGGGATACAACAATAGATTTACAAAATACATCATCACTGGTATATCTGCATTTGGTGACTTGAAACCAGGTCAAGGAGAGGGCAAAATGGGGAGGGGGGAGGAATGTTTGTCAGGGTGTTGTCACAGTTTCTGTGAGATCTTAGCACCAAAACCGACTCTTACAACTGTATCTTTGATCAAATAAATTCAGCCTTCTTTCAAAAACGTTTGTAAACGTTGTTTAATTATTTTTTTTGAAAGAACATTTAAATTATTTTAAACTTTTGATTACCAGTGTGTAAAATAATGCATGTGAACTAACTAGCAAATTATATTTTAATATATGACACTTTTCTACACGGCACATAGGCAACTTGAATATGAAAGTTGCCAGTTTTACCATGTATGTGTAGGCTAAGCCTATGAATCATTTGAAAATGATTGTGAAATTACGGAAGAAAGCCTGGAAACAGAAAGACAAACATTCCCTCTGATAGCCTATGCTGAAAACGGCGACACCTATGTTAATGTTTCTTTGTGCATTGTGTGACGAATAACGTAAAAGGCATTAAAATCAGAGAAATTCTAAAAGGTCAGCAGTAGTTTACATCCCTGGAAATTAATGTCCATCGTTTAAAATCATTAACAGTCTGGAAATATTGCTGTAGCCTATTGACTCGTCATATTCAGCTGTTTATCTTACCTCAGATTGCATTCAATTGCTGCGCTGCTCGGCTGCATGTGGACAGTAAATCCTGCCTCCTTCAATTTGATTGGATATCGCAAATATTTTGACTTTGACGAGCACTTTTGCACCACTGAGACTGATCAGGCTAAATAGATTAGAGTTAGAACATATAACACATATGCCTCAGGTGGGCTGCGCGGGCCATTGGTCTGGGCTGACGGAAGGATATAGGATACGTAATTTTACTATATTTAGTCTTCATATATATTTACGTAGCAACGGGCCGGCCCACATTGTCCAGCGGCCCACCAGGAAAATGCCCGGTGTGCCAGATGGCCAGTCCGCCCCTGGTACTCAAAGAGCTTTACATGGAAGGGGGGGGAATCTCCTCAACCACCACCAATGTGCAGCACCAGCTGGATGATGTGACGGCAGCCATATTGCGTCAGAAAGCCCACCACACACCAGCTTACTGGTGGAGAGGAGACAGAGTGATGAAGCCAATCAGTATATGGGGATGATTAGGAGGCCATGATGGACAGGGGCCAATGGGCAAATTTGGCCAGGATGCCGGGGTTACACCCCTACTCTTTATCGAAGGACATCCTGCAATTTTTAATGACCACAGAGACTCAGGACCTAGGTTTAACGCCTCATCCGAAGAATGGTGCTTGTTACAGTATAGTGTCCCCATCACTATACTGGGGCGTTAGGACTCACACAGACCACAGGGTGAGCGCCCCCTGCTGGCCTCACTAAAACCTAGTTTTCCCAGGAGGTCTCCCATCCAGGTACTGACCAGGCTCAGCCCTGCTTAGCTTCAGTGGGAAACCAGTCTTGGGCTACAGGGTGATATGGCTGCTGGCTATATAATATACTGTAATATACTGTAATGTGTAAACAAAAAAACAAAAAACAAATACACACACAAATGAAGGCATGTGACTATAGAACATCCCCGATACAGAACACACACACACACGCACACAACACACAGATATGACGTGGTTAGATTTGAACACATGCAGAACACTGCAAACACACACACACACAAATAGCAACAGAAAAAAGGCTTTTTATGAAGCAACATAAAATACTGGAGAGAACTACTCACCCATTCTAACAAAATATGTCT